>NW_020838022.1:0-13121 GCF_003676395.1 Aethalodelphis obliquidens | reverse complement strand
GCTCCAGATGCACAGGCTCAGTGGCCATGGCTCACGGGCCCAGCTGCTCTGCGGCACGTGGGATCTTCCCAGACCCGGGCACGAACCTGTGTCCCCTGCATTAGCAGGTGGACTCTCAACCACTGCGCCACCAGGGAAGCCCTGTTGGAAGATTTTTAATCACAGTTTCAATTTCATTACTTGTGACTGGTCTGCTCATATTTTCTATTTCTTCCTCGTTCAGTCTTGGAAGGTTATACCTTTCTAAGAATGTGTCCATTTCTTCCAGGTTGTCCATTTTATTGGCATAGAGTTGCTTGTCGTAGTCTCTTAGGATGCTTTGTATTCCTGCAGTGTCTGTTGTAACTTCTTCTCTTTCATTTCTAATTTTATTGATTTGAGTCCTCTCCCTCTCTTTTTTGATGAATCTGGCTAATGGTTTATCAATTTTGTTTATCTTCTCAAAGAACCAGCTTTTAGTTTTATTGATCTTTGCTATTGTTTTCCTTGTTTCTATTTCATTTATTTCTGCTCTGATCTTTATGATTTCTTTCCTTCTGCTAACTTTGGGTTTTGTTTGTTCTTCTCTCTGTAGTTCCTTTAGGTGTTAGGTTAGATTTTTTATTTGAGATGTTTCTTGTTTCTTGAGGTAGGCTTGTATAGCTATAAACTTACCTCTTAGAACTGCTGTTGCTGCATCCCATAGGTTTTGGATCATTGTGTTTTCATTATCATTCGTCTCTAGGTATTTTTTGATTTCCTGTTTGATTTCTTCAGTGATCTCTTGGTTATTTAGTAACGTATTGTTTAGCCTCCATATGTTTGTGTTTTTTACATTTTGCCCCCTGTAATTGATTTCTAATCTCATAGCATTGTGGTCAGAAAAGATGCTTGGTATGATTTCAATTTTCTTAAATTTACTGAGGCTTGATTTGTGACCCAAGATATGAGGTGTCCTGGAGAGTGTTCCATGTGTACTTGAGAGGAAAGTGTAATCTGCTGTTTTTGGGTGGAATGTCCTATAAATATCAACTAAATCGATCTGGTCTATTGTGTCATTTAAAGCTTCTGTTTCCTTATTAATTTTCTGTTTGGATGATCTGTCCATTGGTGTAAGTGAAGTGTTAAAGTCCCCCACTATTATTGTTATACAGTCTATTTCCTCTTTTATAGCTGTTAGCAGTTGCCTTATGTATTGAGGTACTCCTGTGTTGGGTGCATATATATTTATAACTGTTATACCTTCTTCTTGGATTGATCCCTTGATCATTATGTAGTGTCCTCCTTGTCTCTTGTAACATTCTTTATTTTAAAGTCTATTTTATCTGATACAGGTATTGCTACTCCAGCTTTCTTGTGATTTCCATTTGCATCCCCTCACTTTCAGTCTGTATGTGTCTGTGTCCCTAGGTCTCAAGTGTGTTTCTTGTAGACAGCATATATATGGTTCTTGTTTTTATATCCATTCAGCGAACTTGTGTCTTTTGGTTGGAGCATTTAATCCATTCACATTTAAGCTAATTATTGATATGTATGTTCCTATTACCATTTTCTTAATTGTTTGGGGTTTGTTTTTGTAGGTCCTTTTCTTCTCTTGTGTTTCCCACGTAGAGAAGTTCCTTTAGCATTTGTTGTAAAGCTGGTTTGGTGGTGCTGAATTCTCTTAGCTTTTGCTTGTCTGTAAAGCTTTTGATTTCTCCATCGAATCTGAATGAGATCCTTGCCAGGTAGAGTAATCTTGGTTGTAGGTTCTTCCCTTTCCTCACTTTAGGTATATCATGCCATTCCCTTCTGGCTTGTAGATTTTCTGCTGAGAAATCAGCTGTTAACCTTATGGGAGTTCCCCTGTATGTTATTTGTCGTTTTTCCCTAGCTGCTCTCAGTAATTTTGCTTTGTCTTTAATTTTTGCCAATTTGATTACTATGTGTCTCGGTGTGTTTCTCCTTGGGTTTATCCGTATGGGACTCTCTGCACTTCCTGGACTTGGGTGGCTATTTCCTTTCCCATGTTAGGGAAGTTTTTTACTATAATCTCTTCAAATATTTTCTCGGGTCCTTTCTCTCTCTCTTCTCCTTCTGGGACCCCTATAAGGTGAATGTTGTTGCACTTAATGTTGTCCAGCGGTCTCTTTGGCTGTCTTCCTTTGTTTTCATTCTTTTTTCTTTATTCTGTTCCACAGCAGTGAATTCCACCATTCTGTCTTCCAGGTCAGTTTTCCATTCTTTTGCCTCAGTTAATCTGCTATTGATTCCTTCTAGTGTATTTTTCATTTCAGTTACTGTGTTGTTCATCTGTCTGTTTGTTCTTTAATTCTTGTAGATCTTTGTTAAACATTTCTTGCATCTTCTCAACCTTCGCCTCCGTTCTTTTCCCGAGGTCTTGGATCATCTTCACTATCATTATTCTGAATTTCTTTTTGGACGATTGCCTATCTCCAATTCATTTAGTTATTTTTCTGGGGTTTTATCTTGTTCCTTCCTCTGGTACATAGCTCTCTGCCTTTTTATCTTGTCTTTCTGTGAATGTGGTTTTTGTTGCACAAGCTGCAGGATTGTAGTTCTTCTTGCTTCTGCTGTCTGCCCTCTGGTGAATGAGGCTATCTAAGAGGCTTGTACAAGTTTCCTCATGGGGGGGACTGGTGGTGGGTAGAACTGGCTGTTGCTTTGGTGGGCAGAGCTCAGTAAAACTTTAATCTGCCTGTCTGCTGATGGGTGGGGCTGGGTTACCTCCCTGTTGGTTGTTTGGCCCGAGGCAACCCAACACTGGAGCCTACCCAGGCTCTTTGGTGGGGCTAATTGTGGACTCTGGGTGGGCTCATGCCAAGGAGTACTTCCCAGAGCTTCTGCTGCCAGTGTCCTTGTCCTCACAGTGAGATACAGCCACCCCCAGCCTCTGCAGGAGACCCTCCAACACTAGCAGGTAGGACTGGTTCAATCTCCTTTGGGGTCACTGCTCCTTCCCTTGGGTCCTGATGTGCACACTGCTCTGTGTGTGCCCTCCAAGAGTGGAGTCTCTGTTTCCCCCAGTCCTGTCGAAGTCCTGCAGTCAAATCCTGCTAGCCTTCAAAGTC
This sequence comes from Aethalodelphis obliquidens, assembly GCF_003676395.1. Lineage (NCBI taxonomy): Eukaryota > Metazoa > Chordata > Mammalia > Artiodactyla > Delphinidae > Aethalodelphis > Aethalodelphis obliquidens. Next base: position 10,071 of record NW_020838022.1, on the reverse strand, counting down.
CGATTCTCTAGGAATTCCTCCTCCCGTTGCCAGACCCCCAGGTTGGGAAGCCTGACCTGGGGCTTAGAACCTTCACTCCAGTGGGTGGCCTTCTGTAGTATAAGTGTTCTCCAGTTTGTGAGTCACCCACCCACCAGTTATAGGATTTGATTTTATTGTGGTTGTGCCCCTCCTACCATCTCATTGTGGCTTCTCCTTTTTCTTTGGATGTGGGGTATCTTTTCTGGTGAGTTCCAGTGTCTTCCTGTCAGTGATTGTTCAGCAGTTTGCTGTGATTCTGGTGTTCTTGCAAGAGAGAGTGAGAGCACATCCTTCTACTCCACCACCTTGAACCAATCTCTTAATATTTATTTATTTAGGCAGGGTGCACTGGGTCTTAGTTGCGGCACGTGGGATCTTCGTTGCCGCGTGTGTAGTTGTGGCCTGTGGGATCTTTAGTTGCGGCATGCGAACTCTTAGTTGCAGCATGCATGTGGGATCTGGTTCCCCAACCAGAGATCGAACCCGGGCCCCCTGCATTGGGAGCATGGAGTCTACCCACTGGACCACCAGGGAAGCCCCTGTGTCTGGCTTCTTAAACTCAGCGTAATGTTTCTGAGATTCATCCATGCTTATGTGTATATTGGTAATTCAATCTGTGCTTAATAGTTTTAATTGTATCAACATATCAAAACATTTATCTGTTGATGGAAATTATTAATATTTCCAATATATAGTGATTTTGAAAAAAACTGCTATAAAAATCTGTGAATAGGTCTTTTTATGAATAGATGTTTTCATTTCTGTTGGGTAAATACCTGGGCAAGATCCCTACGAGGATTGTTTTTAAGCCTTTCAGGGCAACTTCTATAGTTGCCTTTACTCTGAGCCTAATCTCTACTACGGAAGTGTGATTCTTCTGAGATCTCTACTGAATGTGTCAGGCATCCAGTAAAGTCTCTCCACTCTGGCTCATCAAAACTCATATGGATTCTAGTCCTGTGTGAGCTCTCAGAATTCACTGCACAGCTCCCCACTGTTACTTCACCTCATCTTGTGAAGTTTTACCCTATGTATGTGTAACATTATGTTCAGCAATAGACTGTTGGGGATGCAATGCAGACTTCTGGAGCTCTTTGTCTATACAGATCCCTCTTTCCAAGACTCTAGTCTACATATTTTAGCTACATCAGCATCTTTTAACTCTAATGTCTAACTCAAATCAACAAAACCTCTATGTTATGTTTGGGTCCCCCACTCCTGAACAGCAGTATAGAAGATGCCTCTGGGCCGAAAGACTGGGTGATCATCTTTCATTTCCTGTTTCTCCTCTCTCCAGTATGACTGTCATGATATGCACGTTTTTCAGTGTCTGCAAACAGATGTTTTTTTATACTTTGTTCATTTTTCCAGTTGTTCCCAGTATAGTACAAATCAGGTTTCAGACACTTTGTCATGACTGGACAGCAATGTCCATGGATATTGTTTTTGAAGATGGCTAACGTAGTATGCCATTCCCCTTGGATCTTTATTTATTCCTCACACAGTGGGATATAATCATTCACACAGGACACAGCAAGAGACTGAGGGGAGTGATAACTATCTACTGCTTCCAAAGGGGGATAATAACCACCTGTAAATTTCTAATGGGTAGGATAGAAAAAGGAAGAACCCTGGTTTCCTTATGTGTTGAGGATCTTTGGGTTGCATGTGCTTCCTTGGTTTAACATGATAAAGAGAGGGATGGTGCAAATAAGTAAATATTTCAACACAATTCAAATGAGATATAGTGGAAAAATATTCACTGGAAATTGGGCCAACTCCTATGTACATCCATCTGTTCTCTAGCTACAGATATGCCAAGGGTATTCTACCAAAACCCAAGTGTAGGATTTGCCAGGTGTAAATTTTAAGTCTGATTGTGGTAGCTAACCATTTTGTCAAGTAAGGACAGGTTCTACTGTGAATTTCATGCAAGTGTTCTTTTTCTTACTCCAGTAATTTGAAATTCATTATTCTGCTGATTTGCTGCTTTCCTATGAGACCATAAACTTTACAGTGCAATATTTTTGTTGAGATTAACTGGTATCACTACTCATGGAAAGAGAGTGGGGTGAAGGGACAGAAACATACCAGACTATTTGTTGGTAAATGTTGGATCTGCATAGATACATTCTTTTTTTCACATTGAATAAACACAAAGAAAACTACTTCATGTCTCTGATCAAACAATATCGAAAAAAGAATAGAATTTCATCTTAATTATCCACTATGCTTATGAAAATTATTTAATACATGATTAGAAGTAAAACAATTTATTGGAAATGCGATATTATAAAGATATCAGTCCTTAACGACTTGATCTATAGATTCAGTGCAATCTTATTCAAATTCCTAGCAAGTTGTTTTGTGGATATTGACAAATTGATTCTCAAATTTACATGGAGAAGAGAAATACCCTGAATAGCCCAACACAGTTGTGAAGGAGAAGAACAAAGTTGGAGGACTGACACTTCCTGACTTCGAGATTTACTGTAGAGCTACAATTATCAAGACAGTGTGGTATTGGTGAAAAGAATAGACAGCTAGATCAGTGGAACAGAATAGAGAGCCCAGAAATAGACACACATAAATAGTCAACTGATCTTTGACAAAGGAGCAAATATAATACAATGAGGGAAAGATAGTCTTGTTCCAGTGCTGGAACAGCTGGATATCCACATGCAAAAAAATTAATCTAGATACAGATCTTACACATTTCACAACAGGTAACACATGATGGATCATAGACCTAAATGTAAAATGCAAAATTATAGAACTTCTAGGAGATAGCATAAGAGAAAAGCTAGATAACCTTGGGTATGGCAATGACATTTAAAATACTATACCGTAGGTGCAATCTATGAAAGAAATAATTTTTACGCTGGACTTCATTAAAAACTTCTGCTCTACAAAATTCAACATCAAGAGAATGAGAAGACAAGCCATAGGCTGGGAGGAAATATTTGCCAAAGACACATCTGATAAAGGACTGTTATCCAAAATATATAAAGAACACTTAAACTTCAACCATAAGAAAACAAAACAAAAAAACAATTAAAAAACGAGCCAAAGTCCTTAAAAGGCACTTCACCAAAGAAGATATTCAAACGGTAAATATGTATATGAAATGATGCTTCACATCACATACCATCAGGGAAATGCAAATTAAAACAACAGTGAGATATTACTCCACATGTATTAGAATGTCCAAAATCCAAAACACTGATAACACCAAATGCTGGCAAGGATGAGGAACAATAGGAACTCTCATTGTTGGTGCAAATGCAAAATGCTACAGCCACTTTGGAGGAGCACTTCTTACAAAACTGAACATATTCTTACCGTACAATCCAGCAGTTATGCTCCTCTGTATTTACCAAAATGAGCTGCAAACTTATGTCCACACAAAAACCTGCACATCGATGTTCATAGCAGCTTTATTCATAACTGCTAGAGCCTGAAAGCCACCAAGATGTCCTTCAGTAAGTGGATGGATAAACTGTGGTACACCTGGACAGTGGAATATTATTCAGTACTAAAAGGAAATGTGCTATCAAGCCATGAAAAGTCATAGAGAAAACTTAAATGTATATTACTAGTAAAAGAAACCAATTTGAAAAGACTACATACTGTATGAGTCCAACTATATGCATTCTAGAAAAGGCAAAATTTATACCCTGCCTAAAAACATTGAAGCTAAGAAAGTACCTGAATTGCTTTGTTCCATAAATTTAGATTAATTCTTATTTATACAAGTAAATTGTAAAATATTATATAATATTCAAATTTCACAGAAAAATGTACTCCTTTATCACCATATTACTTTAAATACTTTTTGCAGATGTACCCTGTTACTTGAAGTAAACTTCTTTGAGAAACATGTTCGTTTTGTTAGGTATATGAACTTGATAATGATTGTACTGTGCATTTACATGCATGAACTAATAGAAATATATAGTATTGTTGTGTGTATATATTTGTTTACATCATGCTACATGGATCACTATGCAATTTGCTTTTGTCAATGATAATGTCACGGAAAATGTACCATTTCATCACATATCTACCTTGTTTTATTTTAATTTATATTTTAACTGCTGCAGCATATTTCATAATGTGGTTCTACCAGAGCTTATTTATCGATTCCCATGCCAATGGATATTTATATTGTTTGAAATATTTCACTATCTCAGTGTAATAATAAACATCTACTATCTATCTATATCTATACCTATATCTATAGCTACATCTACATCTGTATCTAATATATAATGCACACATACTAGTGTATAATGCATCTGCAGACTAGGATTTGAAAAATAGAAAAGATAGTAGTGGAAAGTAGTAGGATCCAATATTTATAGTGTAATTGTCTCTCAAAGTGTCAATGCTAATTGACACCATCATTTTAAAAGAGAACCCAATTCTCCTCACTTTGGTCAAGACAACATGACTAAACTTTTGAATAATTGTCAGTCTGATGGATGAAAATAGCATTTCACTACTTTCTTTGTTCGTCTTTTAGTTTGCACTTTGCAAATGGCCAGTGAGATTAACCATCTTTTCAATTTTCTCTTTCTTAAAATGTCTAGTCAAATCCTTTGCTGCTCTTTATATTTAACATTTGTATTTTCCTTATTGATTTTTAGATAAAATGTACGCATTCTAAATGTTGTCACCTTTTATATGTGTTGGAATTATTTTCTTCTGATCTCTTTTTATTTTGCTTATGATGTTTTTGTCACGTATATTGTATTTAATCTTGACGTATCAAATTTAACAACACTGATACCACAGGTTTGCCTTTTGAGTCCTGCTTAAGAAAGCTTCAGCATCCAACATTAGAAACATATTCTCATTAATCTGTCATTCATAGAGAATGATTAAATTGATCCCAAAAGACGATTTTCATAAACACGTCTTCTTTGCTATTGACCAATTATACTTTCTGTTCTATGAGATGTGTTAACTAATATTATTTGATTTATTCTAAATGTTTCAAAAATATTTAAGTAAATGTATAAATAATGTTGGGGTGTGTGTGTTGAATATATGTGCATGTGTTTGCATGTGCACAGTATTCTGAATTGATTTTAGGTTGTACTGAAATTTTCAGTTTCTGTCACCATCAAATGAGTATAAATGCAAAACAAAACTATATGACCCTGTTGTCAACTAAAAGACAGAGAGGGAGAGAAGGAGAGCAGGAGAATACAAAAGTGAGAGTGAGAGCAAGAGAGAGAGAGATGGATACCAGGAAGCATGCACTGTTATTTTATGGGTAAATAATTATGCGAGTGTTAATTTCATATGATGCTTTGACTTCATTGAAACATACCACTTTTTATTGCTCAAAAAAAAAGAAACATAGTCTCTATATTTTCTGATAATACTTCTGTACCTTCCTGTATTTTTTTTTTTAACATCTTTATTGGGGTATAATTGCTTTACAATGGTGTGTTAGTTTCTGCTTTATAACAAAGTGAATCAGTTATACATATACATATGTTCCCATATCTCTTCCCTCTTGCGTCTCCCTCCCTCCCACCCTTCCTATCCCACCCCTCCAGGCGGTCACAAAGCACCGAGCCGATATCCCTGTGCCATGCGGCTGCTTCCCAGTAGCTATCTACCTTACGTTTGTTAGTGTATATATGTCCATGCCTCTCTCTCGCCCTGTCACAGCTTACCCTTCCCCCTCCCCATATGCTCAAGTCCGTTCTCCAGTAGGCCTGTGTCTTTATTCCTGTCTTACCCCTCGGTTCTTCATGACATTTTTTTTCTTAAATTCCATATATATGTGTTAGCATACGGTATTTATCTTTTTCTTTCTGACTTATTTCACTCTGTATGACAGACTCTAGGTCCATCCACCTCATTACAAATATCTCAATATCATTTCTTTTTATGGCTGAGTAATATTCCATTGTATATATGTGCCACACCTTCTTTATCCATTCATCCGATGATGGGCACTTAGGTTGTTTCCATCTCCGGGCTATTGTAAATAGAGCTGCAATGAACATTTTGGTACATGACTCTTTTTGAATTTTGGTTTTCTCAGGGTATATGCCCAGTAGTGGGATTGCTGGGTCATATGGTAGTTCTATTTGCAGTTTATTAAGGAACCTCCATACTGTTCTCCATAGTGGCTGAACCAATTCACATTCCCACCAGCAGTGCAAGAGTGTTCCCTTTTCTCCACACCCTCTCCAGCATTTATTGTTTCTAGATTTTTTGATGATGGCCATTCTGACTGGTGTGAGATGATATCTCATTGTAGTTTTGATTTGCATTTCTCTAATGAATAATGATGTTGAGCATTCTTTCATGTGTTTGTTGGCAGTCTGTATCTCTTCTTTGGAGAAATATCTATTTAGGTCTTCTGCCCATTTTTGGATTGGGTTGTTTTTTTGTTATTGAGCTGCATGAGCTGCTTGTAAATTTTGGAGATTAATCCTTTGTCAGTTGCTTCATTTGCAAATATTTTCTCCCATTCTGAGGGTTGTCTTTTGGTCTTCTTTATGGTTTCCTTTGCTATGCAAAAGCTTTGAAGTTTCATTAGGTCCCATTTGTTTATTTTTGTTTTTATTTCCATTACTCTAGGAGGTGGGTCAGAAAGGATCTTGCTGTGATTTATGTCATAGAGTGTTCTGCCTATGTTTTCCTCTAAGAGTTTGATAGTTTCCGGCCTTACATTTAGGTCTTCAATCCATTTTGAGCTTATTTTTGTGTATGGTGTTAGGGAGTGATCTAATCTCATACTTTTACATGTACCTGTCCAGTTTTCGCAGCACCACTTATTGAAGAGGCTGTCCTTTCTCCACTGTACATTCCTGCCACCTTTATCAAGATAAGCTGTCCATATGTGCGTGGGTTTATCTCTGGGCTTTCTATGCTGTTCCATTGATCTACCTTTTTGTTTTTGTGCCAGTACCATACTGTCTTGATTACTGTAGCTTTGTACTATAATAGTCTGAAGTCAGGGAGCCTGATTCCTCCAGCTCCGTTTTTCTTTCTCAAGATTGCTTTGGCTATTCAGGGTCTTTAGTGTTTCCATACAAATTGTGAATTTTTTTGTTCTAGTTCTGTGCAAAATGCCAGTGGTACTCTGCTAGGGATTGCATTGAATCTATAGATTGCTTTGGGTAGTACAGTCATTTTCACAATGTTGATTCTTCCAATCCAAGAACATGGTATATCTCTCCATCTATTTGTACCATCTTTAATTTCTTTCATCAGTGTCTTATAATTTTCTGCATATAGGTCTTTTGTCTCCTTAGGTAGGTTTATTCCTAGATATTTTATACTTTTTGTTGCAATGGTAAATGGGAGTGTTTTCTTGATTTCACTTTCAGATTTTTCATCATTAGTGTATAGGAATGCCAGATATTTCTGTGCATTAATTTTGTATCCTGCTACTTTACCAAATTCATTGATTAGCTCTAGTAGTTTTCTGGTAGCATCTTTAGGATTCTCTATGTATAGTATCATGTCTTCTGCAAACAGTGACAGCTTTACTTCTTCTTTTCCGATTTGGATTCCTTTTATTTCCTTTTCTTCTCTGATTGCTGTGGCTAAAACTTCCAAAACTATGTTGAATAAGAGTGGTGAGAGTGGGCAACCTTGTCTTGTTCCTGATCTTAGTGGAAATGCTTTCAGTTTTTCACCATTGAGGACGATGTTGGCTGTGGGTTTGTCATATATGGCCTTTATTATGTTGAGGAAAGTTCCCTCTATGCCTACTTTCTGCAGGGTTTTTATCATAAATGGGTGTTGAATTTTGTCGAAAGCTTTCTCTGCATCTATTGAGATGATCATACGGTTTTTCTCCTTCAATTTGTTAATATGTTTTATCACATTGATAGATTTGCGTATGTTGAAGACTCCTTGCATGCCTGCAATAAACCCCACTTGATCATGGTGTGTGATTCTTTTAATATGCTGTTTGCTAGTATTTTGTTGAGGATTTTTGCATCTATGTTCATCAGTGATATTGGCCTGTAGTTTTCTTTCTTTGTGACATCCTTGTCTGGTTTTGGTATCAAGGTGATGGTGGCCTCGTAGAAGGAATTTGGGAGTGTTCCTCCCTCTGCTGTATTTTGGAAGAGTTTGAGAAGGATAGGTGTTAGCTCTTCTCTAAATGTTTGATAGAATTCGCCTGTGAAGCCAGCTGGTCCTGGGCTTTTGTTTGTTGGAAGATTTTTAATCACAGTTTCGATTTCAGTGCTTGTGATTGGTCTGTTCATATTTTCTATTTCTTCCTGATTCAGTCTTGGCAGGTTGTGCATTTCTAAGAATTTGTCCATTTCTTCCAGATTGTCCATTTTATTGGCATAGAGTTGCTTGTAGTAATCTCTCATGATCTTTTTTATTTCTGCAGTGTCAGTTGTTACTTCTCCTTTTTCATTTCTAAATCTATTGATTTGAGTCTTCTCCCTTTTTTTCTTGATGAGTCTGGCTAATGGTTTATCTACTCAAAGAACCAGCTTTTAGTTTTATTGATCTTTGGTATTGTTTCCTTCATTTCTTTTTCATTTATTTCTGAACTGATTTTTATGATTTCTTTCCTTCTGCTAGCTTTGGGGTTTTTTGGTTCTTTCTCTAATTGCTTGAGGTGCAGAGTTAGGTTGTTTATTCGAGATGTTTCCTGCTTCTTAAGGTGGGCTTGTATTGCTATAAACTTCCCCCTTAGAACTGCTTTTGCTGCATCCCATAGGCTTTGGGTCGTTGTGTCTCCATTGTCATTTGTTTCTAGGTATTATTTTATTTCCTCTTTGATTTCTTCAGTGATCACTTCGTTATTAAGTCGTGTATTGTCTAGCCTCCATGTGTTTGTATTTTTTACAGATCTTTTCATGTAATTGATACCTAGTCTCATGGCATTGTGGTCAGAAAAGATACTTGATACAATTTCAATTTTTTTATATTTACCAAGGCTTGATTTGTGACCCACGGTATGATCTATCCTGGAGAATGTTCCATGAGCACTTGAGAAAAATGTGTATTCTGTTGTTTTGGATGGAATGTCCTATAAATATCAATTAAGTCCATCTTGTTTAATGTATCATTTAAAGCTTGTGTTTCCTTATTTATTTTCATTTTGGATGATCTGTCCATGGGTGAAAGCGGGATGTTAAAGTCCCCTACTATAAATGTGTTACTGTCGATTTCCCCTTTTATGGCTGTTAGTATTTGCCTTATGTATTGAGGTGCTCCTATGTTGGGTGCATAAATATTTACAATTGTCATATCTTCTGCTTGGATCGATCCCTTGATCATTATGTAGTGTCCTTCTTTGTCTCTTCTAATAGTTTTTATTTTAAAGTCTATTTTTTCTGATATGAGAATTGCTACTCCAGCTTTCTTTTGGTTTCCATTTGCATGGAATATCTTTTTCCATCCCCTGACTTTCAGTCTGTATGTGTCTCTAGGTCTGAAGTGGGTCTCTTGTAGACATCATATATAAGGGTCTTGTTTTTGTATCCATTCAGCCAATCTGTGTCTTTTGGTGGGAGCATTTAGTCCATTTACATTTAAGGTAATTATCGATATGTATATTCCTATTCCCATTTTCTAAATTGTTTTGGGTTCGTTATTGTAGGTCTTTTCCTTCTCTTGTGTGTCTTGTCTAGAGTAGTTCCTTTAGCATTTGTTGTAAAGCTGGTTTGGTGGTGCTGAACTCTCTCAGCTTTTGCTTGTCTGTAAAGGTTTTAATTTCTCCATCAAAGCTGAATGAGATCCTTGCTGGGTAGAGTAATCTTGGTTGCAGGTTTTTCTCCTTCATCACTTTCAGTATGTCCTGCCACTCCTTTCTGGCTTGCAGGGTTTCTGCTGAGAGATCAGCTGTTAACCTTATGGGGATTCCCTTGTGTGTTATTTGTTGTTTTTCCCTTGCTGCTATTAATATGCTTTCTTTGTATTTAATTTTTGACAGTTTGATTAATATGTGTCTTGGCGTATTTCTCCTTGGATTTATCCTGTATGGGACTCTCTGTGCTTCCTGGACTTGAGTAACTATTTCCTTTCCCATATTAGGGAAGTTTTCAA
>NW_020838021.1:8271712-8348981 GCF_003676395.1 Aethalodelphis obliquidens | reverse complement strand
CCTCCACAACAGGGAAGGCGGTGAACAGAACTGGGAGAGAAGCCGACTGTCCCCTGCTCCCTCGTCTTTTAAATGGTCTTAATTGGTAAAATTCAAAGATAATGACCTATGTCAGAACCCAGTTTTATGTTACTAATATTATTAGTCTATGAAATCTCTCAGGCTGGGATCCCCTGCCCTTAACCAGTGTGCTTTGTATATGGAGTGGTTGGTGTCTCATGTAAGACAATCTGTCTCAATTCCAACAAAGAAAGGAAAGTGCTTTGCTAAGTGTCATCTCTGAGCTCACTGCCTGGAAGACACCATACAAACCCAGGACCCACACAGACGTGCTGCTGAGATGGCATGGAGTGGTAGAGGCATGCAGTTTGGGAGGAGGAAGTGTAGAAGGCATTGTGGCTCAATAGGAAGAAGACAAACTTCGGGCTCAGAGGGTTTCAAATCATAGCTCCGCCACGTACTGGCTTTGTGACTTTCAACAGACTGTTTCAGCTTTCTGAGCCTCATCCATACAAAGGGATCTTAATAATAGTTCATAGGGCTGAAAAGAAGAGGAAATGAAGAGATTCATGTAGAGCACTCAGAACAATGCCTGGCAAGCTGTAGGTGTTCAATAAACATTAGCTACCATGATGATGATTAAATAAGACACTAACAACAACAGATGGAAAAAAACAGTAAAGGAATCAGAAGGAGCCCACTGCTTCCCTGAAGCTGGGAGAATTTTCTCAGTACTACAGGGACAGATGTGTCTTGAGCTGTCACTCATTAGGGTCTATGCCCAGCAGCCAAGGAAGAAGGATTTGTATGGACACTCATTGATGAGCACACAAGCTGCAGAGCTATGAATACTGCTGCTGCTGCTGGGGACTGGCCTCAGCTCTGCTCACTTGTCTGAATCCCACAAAGCCCATAAGACTAACTGCTATGATCCTTCTAGTGCCACAGCAGGCCCCAAACCATAGCTCTGCCCTGTTTCTGGGCACAGGAAAAGAAAAATTTACTGCAAAAATAGCAAAACTTGACCAACGGAAAGGATAATGTAAAAATGGTGTTCAGGCGCCCTCTTCTGGACAATCTGGGCAAGGGCTTTCCCAAAGACGTCTCTGGATCTGGTCACTCAATAATGGGGCCTCAAGGGAGATTGATGGGCTCCCCATTTAGGAACTCGGGGCCAGGTACCAGATTACCTGGAGAGGCTGCATGGTGATAGCCCTTTGCCTTTCTTGGTGAGTCTGAAGATGAATGAGAGAGCTCCACTGTCTTAGCTTCGGACACAATTATTGGCCTGTTATTGGGCCTTGGTGGATATTGAGCACATGATTCATGGCTGTGAAGTAATCTTAAGACCATAAGTTCCAATCCTGTCATGGATACAAGCAGATGTCTCAAGTCACCTCGTGGAGGTGGCTCAGGAATCTTCTATGTAAATGGTACATATAGGAATGTGCAAAACTCGGCCCAGATGGGGTCTCAGAACTCCCTGAAAGTTCTCAGGAGTGTCCCTTTGGCTGTCTGGCATACTGCCCGAAGAGCCAGTGCCTCCACTGGCCCTATGAGGGTGCAGAGACAAAGACCTCCCTGGACCATAAATGGGCCTGATCAGCACACCTGATGGCTCCTCCCGGTTAACTACTAACGAGCAGGAATAGGGCGCAGCTGCCATCCAACCTGAGAACGACCTTTCCCTTACCGAGCATGGTAAGGGATGCTCAGCACAATGGGCAGAGCTTCATGCAGTGGGGATGTCTGTCCAGGTCGCTTCAGCAAAGAAGGCTTTCTGTATCTTCACTGACTCATGGATGTGGCTAATGGCCTTGCCATTTGGTCAGCCTTCTGGCAAGACTCAGACTGGCATACAGAACAAGCCTCCCTGTGGAAACAATCTGTGTTCCTCTTTAGGTAAGGTGTTTTTATTCTCTGACTTTTTTTTCAAGATTTTCTCTTTGTGTTTGGTTTTCTGCAATTTGAATATGATATGCCTAGGCGGGTTTGGGGTGTTTTTTTTGGCACTTATCCTGCTTGGTGTTCTCTGAACTTCCTAGATGTGTGGTTTGATTTCTATCATTAATCTTACAAAAATCCCAGCCATTATTACTTCAAATATTTCATCTGTTTCTTTTCTTTCTTCTGCTTTTGGTAGTCCCATTATACATGTGTTATACTTTTTGTAATTGTCCCACAATGATTGGAGATATTCTATTCCATTTTTAATGTTTTTCTCTTTACATTTAAGTTTGGGAAGTTTCTACTGATATATATTCAAACTCTCTGATTCTAATCCCAGCCCTTTCCAATCATCTGATGGGTCCATCAAATGTATTCTTTATTTCTTTACAGTGTTTTTTATTCTAGTATTTCCTTTATATTCTTTCTAAGGGTTTCTATCTCTGTTTACATTATCCATCTGTTCTTGCATGTTGTCCACCTTTTCCACTAGAGCCCTTAGCATATTAATCATTTATTTTTAATTCTCAGTCTGATAATTTCATAATCTCTGCTATACCTGAATCTGGTTCTGACACTTGCTTTTTCTCTTCAGACTCTTTCCTTTTATCATGCCATGTAATTTTTTTGTTGAAAGCCAATCATGAATTGTCAGGTATTAGGACATAGACAGAACTTTGTATGACATCTTACTTTTATTTGGCCAGGAGATATGCTGTGTTTACTGTTTTCTGTATCTGTAGTATCAGAGGATTCAATTTCCACAAGCATCTTTGATTTTGTCTGCTGGCATCTTTTGTTTCCCCTACAAACCCCATTGAGTCTGAGCCTTCATTTCTTTCCAGCTGTGACCCACTGTCACAGCTGAAAGAGTAAGGAGCCCTTACTGAAGTTTCATCAGGTCTGTGTTGAGGAGACACGTTCTGTAATCCTATGATTTGGTCTCGGTCGTTTAGTATGCCTGTCCCCCGGGCTGTGACCTTCACAAGTACTTCTCAGGTTTTTTCTTCCCTTATGTGAAGGCGGATGGCCAGAGGGTCTGAAGTTTAGTAATTTCCCTTACCCCAAGTCCAAGAAGGCTCTGGTGAAGTCTTCTCCCTTGCTGGGTAGGCCATTGTATGGAAAATGCTCTTGGCTTATTTCAAAATGGTTACTTCTCCCCTCTCCCTGGCCAAACAGCAGGCAATTTTTCTCTGATATTTACCAAGAAAACCTGTCGAGGATCCGAAGGGTAAACACCATGATTGTCGGGGATGGGGGGGTGCTTAGATTAGGCCCCCAGGAGTTTTAATTCTCAAGTTAGTCCACACTCAGTCACCAGCAATTCATTGAAGCTACCATTTAAGTCCCAGTTTTACAGATTCCAGCAGTTTCTGCCTCAGGTGTGCTGATCTGTGTTCACTATAATCTGTAATCTCTAGCATCACCTGTTTCTCCAGTTTGGTGGTTGCAATTTGTCCCATGACCTCAATTCTCTGATGTGGCCAAGAATAGTCATTGATTTTTTTTTAATTTTTAAAATTTTTTTTGCGGTACGTGGGCCTCTCACTGCTGTGGCCTCTCCCGTTGCGGAGCACAGGCTCCGGACGCGCAGGCTCAGCGGCCATGGCTCACAGGCCTAGCCACTCCGCGGCATGTGGGATCTTCCCGGACCGGGGCACGAACCCGTGTCCCCTGCATCGGCAGGCGGACTCTCAACCACTGCGCCACCAGGGAAGCCCTTTTTTCAATTTTTGAATTTCATTTTATTTATTTTTTATACAGCAGGTTCTTATTAGTTATCCATTTGATACATATTAGTGTATACATGTCAATCCCAAGCTCCCAGTTCATCCCACCACCACCCTGCCCCCCCCAGCACTTTCCCCCCTTGGCGTCCATACGTTTGTTCTCTACATCTGTGTCTCAATTTCTGCCCTGCAAGCCGGTTCATCTGTATGATTTTTCTAGGTTCCACATATATGCGTTAATATACAATATTTGTTTTTCTCTTTCTGACTTACTTCACTCTGTATGACAGTCTCTAGATCCATCCACGTCTCTACAAGGAGGAATTCCCAGAACTTCTGCTGCCAGTGTCCTTGTCCTCATGGTGAGACACAGCCCCCCACCCCCGCCTCTGCAGGAGACCCTCCAACACTTGCCAGTAGGTCTGGTTCAGTCTCCTATGGGGTCACTTCTCCTTCCCCTGGGTCCTGATGTGCACACTACTTTGTGTGTGCCCTCCAAGAGTGGAGTCTGTTTCCCCCAGTTCAGTCAAAGTCCTGCAATCGATTCCCACTAGCCTTTAAAGTCTGATTCTCTAGGAATTCCTCCTCCCGTTGTCGGACTCCCAGGTTGGGAAGCCTGACGTGGGGCTCAGAACCTTCACTCCAGTGGGTGGACTTCTGTGGTGTAAGTGTTCTCCAGTTTGTGAGTCACCCACCCAGAGGTTATGGGATTGGATTTTATTGTGATTGTGCCCCTCCTACCATCTCATTGTGGCTTCTCCTTTGTCTTTGGATGTGGGGTGTCCTTTTTGGTGAGTTCCAGTGTCCTCCTGTTGATGACTGTTCAGCAGTTAGCCGTGACCCCAGTGCTCTCGCAAGAGGGAGTGAGAGCACATCCTTCTACTCTGCCATCTTGAACCAATCTCTAGTCATTGATCTTTAATCTGTTCATATTTTTTCTTGTGAGGGTGGGAATAAGTTGCAAGTTCTTTACTTATTGGAGTGGAATCTTTCCTTTAGATTTTAGACATTGTTTTCTTTAGCTCTTTGGACATATTAAAATATCTGATAAAAGTCCATGAAAAGGCATGGAAGAACCTTAAATGCATTATTACTAAATGAACAAAGCCAACTCAAAAAGGCTACATACTGGGACTTCCCTGGTGGTGCAGTGGTTAAGACTCCGCACTCCCAATGCAGGGGGCTGGGTTCGATCCTTGGTCGGGGAACTAGATCCCACATGTATGCTGCAACTAAGAGTTCACATGCCGCAACTAAGGAGCCCATGTGCTGCAACTAAGGAGCCTGCCTGCCACAACTAAGACCTGGCACAACCAAATAAATAAATGTTTAAAAAAAATTAAAAAGGCTACATATTGTATGATTCCAATTATATGCCATTGTGGAAAAGGTAAAACTATGGAGACAGAAAAAAAGACCAGTGGCTGTCAGGGGTCGGGGGTCAGGGAAGGGATGAGTAGGCAGAGCACAGAGGATTTTTAGGGCAGTGAAAATATTCTGTTTGATACTATAGTGATGGATACATGTCATAATACATTTGTCCAAATCCACAGAATGCATAACACCAATAGTCCCCTGGTTCATTCTCCAAACTCCTTTGGAGCATCTCTCCTCCTCACTCCTGATATCCAGTCACACGGCCTTTCATAGAACATATGAAACTTTCCCAATTCAGGA
The DNA here is from genome assembly GCF_003676395.1 of Aethalodelphis obliquidens. Taxonomy (NCBI): domain Eukaryota; kingdom Metazoa; phylum Chordata; class Mammalia; order Artiodactyla; family Delphinidae; genus Aethalodelphis; species Aethalodelphis obliquidens. Next base: position 8,343,627 of record NW_020838021.1, on the reverse strand, counting down.
TTTTTGCCCAACACCTTTCATCTGGCTTATTTATCTTTCAGGTTAAGCTTTCGTGTCCCTTCCTGGAGTGGCCTTCCTTGCCCTCACAACCTAAATCAGAATCCATTGTATTCTCTCTCCTTGTACCATGTTCCTTACGTGGACACACTTACCACCATTCGTGTATTTATTAGTTTATTGTCTGAGTCCCTAGTAGGGAGGCAAATTTCATGACAGTAAGGAAAGCATCTGTCTTGCTCCCTGATGTACTCCCAGCACCTAGCCCAGGGCCCAAATGGAGTAGGTAGGTGCTCAGTTGACACATGTGGAATGAGTGAATAAAGGAGGTTTATTCATCCACTCTGTGAGGTTGATGCCATTACCTCAGAGTAGTTTAGTGACTGCCACACAGCTAGCAAGTGGACATAAATGGGTGCGATCTCAGAATTACAGTTCTTAGGTGAACACACCATCTAGGAAAGTATTTGCTAAGGGGATGGAAAGTAGGGGTGGGGGAGGAGTGGGGTGTGGAGCAAGGCAATTTGGATGATTCCAGACCAGTCACTCTCAGGGAAATGGTCCCCGGGGGAGGGGGAGGGGAGAACCTGCAACACATATGTTCAGCATTTTACATGTTGAAAATTATCTTCTGTTTTCACCCTGGCTGGGAAGGATAATAGAAAATTATCCTTCTTCTAAGGACAGATTTTCCGATTTATGGGAAGGAGGCAGGTTTAAAAGGCGACAGGGAAACCGCCGCCAGCTTTCTACCATTTCCCTAAGCAAGTAAAGGGCTGAGGGGCGTAGGAGATGTGTGGGCACGGGTGGCGCCAGGACCACACTCGCGCAGGGGAAAGTGGATCTTGGTGGCATGGCGCCCCACAGGCTGCACATCCCTCCCCGCCGCAAAGACTCCCTTCCACGACACCCCCAGCCGGCCTGCACCTTACTTCTCAGACTCCACACGCCCCCCACCGCAGCCCTCCGCGAGCTCCACTTCACCCCACGTCACCTAGCAGTCTCACATCAACCCACGAATGGCGAGAAGCTTGCAGGGAAGGCACGGCTGTGGGGAGTCCGCGCTCAGCGGCGGCGTGGAGCCGACTCCACAGCAGAGGGCGCCGGAGAGCCTCGCAGCGCCGGCCCGCCGGACGCTCGCGCGCAGGGGCCGCCTCCATGCCGGGTAGCTCGCAGGCAGGTAGTAAGCCAAGGCCGCCAGCCACGCCCTTCTAAGAAACAGACTCTTCCCGACTTCCGAGGCTCCGCAGTGAGTTCGCTACTTTGAATGGCCCTATGGATAGCTGCAAAATAAAGGTTAATTGCTATTATTATTATCATTTATCACATGTATCGGTAACAGGTGATCTTAAGAAAGAAGCCAAGAGTCTATGGAATAAGAACTGAAGTGCAGATTGTGTTTGGGTAGTTTGCTTTTGTTTCTTTTGTGGTTTGGGTTGCAGGGTGTGCTATTTCGGCATATAGTGTTTTTTGTTTGTCTGTTTCTTAAGGTATAGGTTAAAAATTGTCTTTGTGGGGAGATTGAGATTGACATATATACGCTACTATATATAAAATACATCACTAATAAGGACCCACTGTATAACACAGGGAACTCTACTCAGTACTCTGTAATGACCTACATGGGAAAAGAATCTAAAAAAGAGTGGATATATGTACATGTATAACTGAATCACTTTGCTGTACACCTGAAACTAACACAACATTGTAAATCAACTATACTGCAATAAAAATGAATTTTAAAAATTGTCTTTCTGGGAAAAGACTGATTCTTCTAGAGTGATTTGACACATTTCTGGAGAAATGCATTAACATTCCCTTCACAAAAAACTGATGGGAAGGGGATAATGGGAACAACAACTTCATATGCCGAGGAAAACAGATAAGGTGTGAGGAGACCGTTTATTGACATTTAAACCCCCACACGCCCTTTTTGTATTTTTTTTTAAATAAAGAACTTCTCTAGGAATGAAATTGACCAAGTCAAAGAACATTAGACCTGGAAGGAATTTTCGAAATTAAACCACCTTCTCATTATTATATATGTGGAACAGAAGGCCCAGAGAGGATAAGTGTCGGTCAAAGTCGTGGAACACCTGTGTGCAGTCAGGGCTGATTTCCAGTCTGGAGCTCAAGTGGGAAGCAGTATCTCTCAGGGAAAGGACAGTAGTGTGATGTTTAAGGATTTTATTCTTTATTAAGTAATTATTGTAGGAAAAGTTGGGAGAAGTTAATGTTTGAATTTACCTAGAGTCCTACCACTTCGAAATGCTCATTGTATTTCTGCTGTATAATATTCCAGACTTCTTCATGTATGCAAATACTGGTAAAAATGCTGTATTTACTAAAATTGGATCATTCTATCCATACTTCTTTGCAATATAATTCCTAACAGATGCATAACTATTCTGTTGGATGGAGGGACTTTTATTAATTTAATCAGTCCCTTATGATAAACATATAAGCTTTTTCTAATGTTAAACTCTTATAAAAGATGCTGCACTAAACATTCCTGTTTGTACATCTTTTGCTGAAGTGATGTCTGCCTATTGTTCAGCTTGAATTTTTGTAGGAATGTAGTGCAACGGTATAGGCTGGGTTTGAACTCCAGCTCTGGAATTTACTGTGTGTCTTTGCACAAATCACAGCCTTTCCAGGCTCCAGTTTCCTCATCTTTAAGTGGAAGCAATCAAACTACTGATTGCCTACAGCTATTGGGAGGATTAAATGAGATAATACACGTAAAATAATTGGTTAGTGCCTAGCACATAGCAAATCCTCAATCAATATTAGCCATTATTATTATTATTACCACCATGACCCCTGAAGAAGGCTGTTTCTTCAAAATGACTCCCATAGTTTCTATTACTCTTTAAAAGAGAGTAATCAGAATTTCATGAAGAAGTTTTTAGGTGTAAAACTTTAGTAGTTAAATGAATATTTCCTATTTCTAACTTCATTTATCCAGAGGATAAATAATAAAGTGTGGGCTGTAGAGCTACTTAACCATGTTTTAGTTATAATAGGTTTATTGTCAGTCAAACCAGGAAATGATAGCTTTTCATTGGAGGTTCTTATGTAAAAATCAACTGTTTTGTGACAAATAAAACCACCCCTGATTCTTTCTTCTGTGGAAAATCCTCAAAGCACAGCTTATCCCAAAAAAACAGCAGAATATCTATGCTATCACCTATGCAGCTTCCCAGTGCCTTCAAGCTATTCTCTTCTGATTTTCTCTTGTATCCATGGGCCCACTATTTCTTATTCTTAATAGGTGTGGGAGAGAGCACAGAAGCAGAAGTTGTTGCCTCTGAAACTTTGCTTTTAATATGGGAAGACACCATGAGTCACACTGGGACAGATTTCAGTTCATATTCCCATGTGAAACTTTGGAAATTAGTCACTATTCCTACCAAAGCCTATACAGTTAACCCAAGCCTGTGTTACCCTTATTTCTCCAAGGGCTGTCAAAAAATAAGGAAACACTCACTCTGTTTTATTGATTGATTTATTTGTATATTTTTAATTCAGGTATAGTTGATGTACAATAAGTTTCAAGTGTACAACATAGTGATTCACAATTTTTAAAGGTTATAGTACATTTATAGTTATTATAAAATATTGACTATATTTCCTGTGCTGTACAATATATCTTTGTAGCTTATTTATGTTACGCATAGTAGTTTGAGTCTCTTAATCCCCTTCTTCTATCTTGTCCCTCCCTACTGCGTCTCTTCCACTGGTAACCACTAGTTTGTTTTCTATATCTGTTGCCAAAATTCGGCCTTTGTTCACAGGTGCTGAATAGAAATGTGGAGAGAGTTTTGGGTGAAGTAGGAAAAACAGCTTTATCGCTTTGCCAGACAAAGGGGGCCACAGCAGGCTAATGCCCTCAAGACTGTGTGACCTACCCTGGAGGGGGTAGTGAGGAGTCTTATAGTGTTCAAGGAGCAGGGCGTGATCAGATTCTTCTGATTGGTTGGTGGTGAGGTCATCAGGACTCAGCATCATCAACCTTCTGGTTCCAACCGGTCTGGGGTCTCCGTGTTGTGGGCAGCATACAGTTAACTTCTTCCACCTGGTGGGAGTTTCAGTCTCTGTAAAACAGCTCAAAGGAGATGGCTCAATATTATCTATAGCCCTTGAGGAGGAACTAAAGGTCTTTGACTTTGTTTAATGGCTAAAGTATTACTATTTTGTCTTGCTTGACTGTTTTCCTTTCTGCATTTTCTCACTTCTCTGATTTAATTTATTCTTTTTAAAAATATTTATTTATTTATTTTTGGCTTCATTGGGTCTTCGTTGTTGGGTCTTCGTTGCTGCCCGTGGGCTTTCTCTAGTTGTGGCGAACAGGGGCTACTCTTCGTTGCAGTGCACGGGCTTCTTATTGCGGTGGCTTCTCTTGTTGCAGAGCATGGGCTCTAGGCGCATGGGCGTCAGTAGTTGTGGCATGCAGGCTCAGCAGTTGTGGCTCGTGGGCTCTAGAGTGCAGGCTCAGTAGTTGTGGCACATGGGCTTAGTTGTTCCGCGGCATGTGGGATCTTCCCAGATCAGAGCTTGAACCCGTGTCCCCTGCATTGGCAGGCGGCTTCTTAACCACTGCACCACCAGGGAAGTCCCTTAATTTATTCTCTGACTAAAGTTTTTCTACAGACAAAAGGCAGGCGGAGGACATGGGTAGGGGTCTATTCTGGGAAGGCCTCATAGGGTCTTTCTCGGTTACATATCTGTGAGTCTGTTTCTTTTCTGGCATATTCACTAGTTTGTTTTATTTTTTAGATTCCACATATAAGTGATATCATATAGTATTTGTCTCTCTGACTTATTTCACTAAGCATAATACTCTCTAAGTCCATCCATGTTGCTGCAAATGCCAAATTTTCCTTTTTATGGCTGAATAATATTCCATTGTATATATAGATACCACATCTTCTTTATCCATTCCTCTGTTGATGGACACTTGGGTTGCTTCCATATCTTGGCTATTGTAAATAATGCTGCAATGAACACTGTGGTGTATGTATCTTTTCGAATTAGTGTTTTCAGTTTGTTTTCAGATATATACCCAGGACCACTCACCCTCTTTGAGAAGCTGGATGGAATGTTCAGAGTTTGATGGCCTATCTCAGAAGTCAGCAGTCAGTGACCAAAATTCATGGCGGCCAGAAGATTTCCAAAATGCTGCCAGTAACTCTGTGCTTACTTACGGTTCCTTCCTCTTCTGCTCCACTGACACTGTGAACAGAGACACTCAACAGGATCGGTGGAGTAAATGTGGTGGTTAAATGAGTCCTTCCTGGACACAGCTCTTGTGGAATCTGAGCACCAAATGCTGGGAAATCCTTGCCTATAACTGAGGCCCGGAATGACCTCCCGTGTGTCTTTTGCCATGGTGTGCCATCCTTCTTTCCAGTAATGACCAGTTACACTCTATTATAGTGTCTCACGCTTGTTGTAGTGGCTTTGACAATTTAGCTAGGCTAGAACTTTCCCGGGATTGCCTTCCCTGTCCTGAATTAGGGTTGGCTGGAAGAAAAATTGGGGCAAGATTTGGGAGGTAGAAGTGAAGCCACAGCCATTATGTTCTGAAATTTGGTATAAGACCAGGTGCTATTGCCACTTGTGCACGTTGGCACTGACCCTCTGGCATATCTTTTTGGCGTGGGACAGCAGTGGGGCCCGCAGCGACTCCACCCACAAGATCTCCTCCAACGTCTCCAGATCCTGGGCCGGGTGCGTGTGCAGCTCCGTGGCAAAGGATGGCAGTTCCTTCTCTAGATTGGAGACAGTAAGAGGCAGTTATAGGGTCCACAAAGTTTTGTGTCTTCATGGGTTTTAGTTTGTCCTCATGGGTTCAAGGGAATCCTTGCAGATTCCAGTTGGTCTTTGCTCTCCCCCATTTCACATGCACTTATCTGCCCAACTATTGGCCTTGAATATGTGCATTGACTTCAGGCCACCGTCAAATGCAGAGGCAATAGCCTTTCATAGACTTCTTCCTCAGCTCCCACAACTGCATGAGATCTAATCCCTATAATAAATTCCCTCATTGCCTTTCACTCCGCTTCTCTGATCAAACCCTACAACTGTGTTTAGGTGAGTCTTATTTTATACCCAAATTTGAAAGTCAGATACAGGATTACAGACATGACAAAAGAATGGTTTCTTTGTTTTTTGGCCGCGCTGTGTGGCATGTGGGATCTTAGTTCCCCGACCAGGGATTGAACCCACGCCCCCTGCATTGGAAGTGCGGAGTCTTAACCACTGGACCGCCAGGGAAGCCCGAGAATTTTTAAAACTGAAGTATGGTTGATTTACAATATTGTGTTAGATTTAGGTGTGCAGCATAGTGATTCAGTTTTTTGTTTGCAGATTATATTCTATTATAGGTTATTATATTACAAGGTATTGGATATAATTCCCTGTGCTATACAGTAAACCCTTGTTGCTTATCTATTTTATGTATAGTAGAGTGTATCTGTTAATCCCATATTCCTAATTTGTCCTTCACCCTCTCCCTCTCCGCTTTGGTAACCGTACGTTTGTTTTCTATGTCTGTTGAGTCTGTTTCTGTTTTGTATATAGATTCATTTGTATTATTTTTTAGATTCCACACAAGTGATATCATGCAGTATTTGTCTTTTTCTGTCTGACTTATTTCACTAAGCATAATATTCTCTAGGTCCATCCATGTTGCTGCAAATGACAATATTTCATTCTATTTTATGGCTGAGTAATATTCATATACACACACACACACACACACACACACACATACACATATATATATCACATCCTTTTAAGCCAATCATCTGTTGATGGGCGCTTGGGTTGTTTCCATGTCTTGGCTGTTTGTATATTTTGGATATTAACCCCTTGTTGGTTGCATTGTTTGAAAATATTTTCTCCCATTCAGTAGGTTGTCTTTTTGTTTTGTTGATGGTTTCCATTGCTGTGCATAAGCTTTTAAGTTTGATTAGGTCCCATTTGTTTATTTTTGCTTTTATTTCTTTTGCCTTGGGAGACTGATCTAAGAATATATTACTACAATTTATGTCAAAGAATGTTTCGCCTATGTTTTTTTCTAGGAGTTTTATGGTGTCATGTTTTACATTTAGGTTTTTAAACGATTTTGAGTTTATTTTTGTATACGGTGTGAGGGAGTTTTCTAATTTCATTGATTTACATGTGGCTGTCCAGCTTTCCCAACATCACTTGTTGAAGAGACTGTCTTTTCTCCATTGTATATTCTTGCCTCCTTTGTCATATATTAATTGGCCATAGGTGTGTGGGTTTATTTCTGGGCTCTCCATTCTGTTCCATTGATCTATGTGTCTGTTTTTGTGCCAGTACCATGGTGTTTTGATTACTGTGCCTGACAAAAGAACCTTTGATTTTTCAAAAGAAAAAAAAAAAGATTTGTACGTGACAGTTAACTAACCATCTATTACCCTTGCTTTCGTTTTGATGTCAAACTCCTTTAAATTGTACTCTACGTTTATTGCCAACTTATTTTATTTTTCTTCCTCCCATTTTCTCTACGATCCCTTGAATATGACTCCTCCCTTACAAAACACTTTTTTACTTCAGTAGGGACTTACCAAACAGCACATCCAGGTCTCAGTCTTCTTTATTTCTTCTTCGTACTTCTTTACACAGTTGGCTGCTTTCTCTTTCTTGAATTTCTCTCCTCTCTTGGTTTCCGTAATCTGCAGTCTTTGGAATTTTCTCCTCTCTCTCCAACTGCTCCTTCTCTGTCTTGTTTGCTGACTTTTCTTCTCCCCACTCCTCAAGGTGTAGTTGTTGCCCAAAGCCCGGTTCTTAGCACTCTTGAATTCTCACTTTACCCTTTATACCTTTATGATCTCCTCTACTCTCATGGATTCAACCATCATCCCTTCACACTCATGATTTACAAATCTATGTCTTTATCTCTGCTGTCTCTCCTGAATGCCAGGATCATGTTTCTAAGCGTTCATTGAGTTGCACATGAATCTCAGATTCAACGTGTGTAACCCCCACTATTTGTTTACCACCACAAGTCAGTGTTCCCTAAATTGCATAATGGCATCACTGTCCTTCAGTCGTCCTGCTTAAAACTTCAGAGCTGTTCAACACTCTTCCCTCTAATCATCTTCAAATCCATGAGTGCTCTGACTCTCCCCTTCGTCCAGTTCCCCTTGCCAGGCCCTCATTTGGGCTTACTTTTACAACTTACTATTACAACAAACTCCTACTTGATTCCTAACTTTAGCTTCCACCTATCTCCTTTCCTACCCCCTGCAGCCTGTGTTACTTTCCCAAAATATGCATGGGTTTATGTAACTTCTTTGCTGGAAATATCTCCTGGTTCCCCCTTACATATCTAATAAATACCTGCCAGTTTTGCACAGCACGGCCACATCTTGATTCCTTCCCTTTCAACCTCATGTCCTACGATACTCCAATCTCCCAGCATGCACAGTCTATGGATCCCTGGACATACCTGTCTGCTCCCAGCCTAGGGCCTTGGCTCAAGTCTTTTCTGCTTGGGCTCTGTACTATATTGAATTCCTAACCATCCTCTCTATCCAGGCTCAATTCTCACTCCTAGCTAGTGAATTGGGTAAGAATCTCTGAATCAGAGGTAGTTTTCATCAATAACATGAAAATAACAATACATATAATAGCAATAGCTCTCATGGCTCAAGTACTTACCTACTGTGCCAGGCACTGTTCTACATGTTTTACATGTATACATTCTTGTGTTCTTCCCAATAACTCCTCACCTGACATCTTCATGTCAGTGCGGACGTGGATACAGACTGACCTCACTCTTGATCCCTTTACTTGAGCGTCAGCTGATGTTGGTTGAGTGCTCACCATGGGCCTTATCTTTTTTTTTTTTTTTTTTTTTTTTTGCGGTACGCGGGCCTCTCACTGTTGTGGCCTCTCCCGTTGCGGAGCACAGGCTCCGGATGCGCAGGCTCAGCGGCCATGGCTTACGGTCCCAGCTGCTCCGCGGCATGTGGGACCTGCCCGGACCAGGGCACGAACCCGTGTCCCCTGAATCGGCAGGCGGACTCTCAACCACTGCGCCACCAGGGAAGCCCATGGGCCTTATCTTTATTATGTTATTTAAACCTCACAACACCGTAAGGCAGGTACCATCATGATATCCATTCTACAGATGTGGCAATTGAGGCACAGAGGGAGGTCAGCCAACTTGCCCAGGGTCACAGAGTGAGTAAATGGTGGGGCTGGGCGATCTGCCTCCATAATTTGTGGCTTCCTTCTCTGGTGTGGGCTGATCTGCCTCTCGAGACTGAGAACCCACAGCACGATGGCTGGGTCAGGCATTGTGACATTCCCCACATCGCCTGGCACAGGGCCCTGTATACCAGCAGCTGACATAGGCTTACTGACTGATGCTCACAGGTACAAAAAGCGGCAGGAGGGACATTATTTTCACAGGAAAACATCCTGTCCTCGTTGAGAACCACCAGAGGATAACCATCTCCCCTCTTACAGACCCTCATGAGTACATAAATAAATAGAAAGTGACTGAAGTGGTGAATATAAAGCAGTGTGGTGTGGTCATCTGTAAAGTTTTATTAGAAATATTCAATCCCAAAGTGTTACTGCCCATGATGTAAGTAACCGCTACTCCCAAAGACAAGCTTCCAAAGAGCACATCAGTGATGCGTGCACAAATCTCACGTCACCTCTTCTCCTCCACACCTGCACTAAATTGTCATTAAGAATGAGACATTTAAAGAATTTATAAATGGAATTAATTAATGACAAAAAATGATTAATGTCCTCCAGGGTAAAGGTACCTAAGAGGCTGCTTAATCAAATCCCCTTGTCCCCTCAAAGGCAGGTTGGCTGACACAGCAGCCCAGGCTCTGTCTACCAGCTCCTCCTTCTCTGTTCCAACTCACTGGTGGACGAGGGGCCACATCTGAAAGTGCAGTGAGTGGAACCACTTCATCATCAGGGCAGGGCAGGGCTTGTCTATGAATGAGGTTGAGCCATTCCACCCTGGTGTAATTTCTTTTAAAAAGGGGATGATGATAATGATGATTGTGAAGGTAGAAATAGGATAAGTCATGTACAATGTCAAGCACAGGACCCATGGTTAGAAGCTATTCTTAATATTCAGGATATTAACACGCCCCTGGGGACCTGTAAACACCTCTTGAAGAACCATAAAACCCTCAATCTGGCCTGGCTTTCATTTGGCCCTTCTTGGTGGGGAACAAGAATTCCAATATGGAGAACAGTATGGAGGTTCCTTAAAAAACTAAAAATAGAACTGCCATACGACCCAGCAATCCCACTACTGGGCATATACCCTGAGAAAACCATAATTCAAAAAGAGTCATGTACCAAAATGTTCATTGCAGCTCTATTTACAATAACCAGGACATGGAAGCAACCTAAGTGTCCATCGACAGATGAATGGATAAAGAAGATGTGGCACATATATACAATGGAATATTACTCAGCCATAAAAAGGAACGAAACTGGGTTATCTGTAGTGAGGCGGATGGACCTAGAGTCTGTCATACAGAGTGAAGTAAGTCAGAAAGAGAAAAACAAATACTGTATGCTAACACATATATATGGAATCTAAGAGAAAAAAAAAGGTCATGAAGAACCTAGGGGCAAGACAGGAATAAAGACACAGACCTACTAGAGAATGGACTTGAGGATATGGGGAGGGGGAAGGGTAAGCTGTGACAAAGCGAGAGAGAGGCAGGGACATATATACACTACCAAACGTAAGGTAGATAGCTAGTGGGAAGCAGCCGCATAGCACAGGGAGATCGGCTCGGTGCTTTGTGACCACCTAGAGGGGTGGGATAGGGAGGGTGGGAGGGAGGGAGACGCAGGAGGGAGGAGATATGGGAACATATGTATATGTATATGTATAACTGATTCACTTTGTTATAAAGCAGAAACTAACACACCATTGTAAAGCAATTATACTCCAATAAAGATGTTAAAATAAAATTAAATTAAAAAAAAAAAGAGGAGAGAGCTACCAAAAAAAAAAAGGAATTCCGGAAGTTAGAGGAGAGACAGAGTGGGAGGGGTGGGGTGGGAGATGGGGTGCAGGAGAAAAGGGCGGCATGGGGAAGATGGAAACTCTCCCTGGTCTACAATACAGGCCCAAGTAAAGGGCAAACATGCGCCTATGTAGGGCACCTGCAGCCAGAGATGTGGAGCAGAGTCCAGCGGACGATGCATAGCTCCACAGTTACGTCCAAAGTCGAAGGAAGGGCCCCTTGCACTGTAAACGTTCTTGGGAGCACTGATCACTGGCAGGGTTCTACACTTGCACTCTGACGTGGGTTAGTACAAATCTGGAGCACTTGTTGCATTCGACAAGGGACAGGTTGGGTTTCTTGCAGCAGGCATCTGAGCACACAGAGTGCTCTGCAAACACAGCCCCAAGCTCCCACTATAATGCGCCCCAGGGAGCCAGAGCAAGCAGCTCCCTGATCATTTCATATGAACCACTAGCCCAATTCGTGGACTTTGCGGGCGAATGGAACAGAACCAGAGTCCCATCCATTAGTTACCGACTTTCGGGGGGTTAGGGGGAGAGTCGTGCTCAGAGCCCACACGACAAGGGGTGGTGACCGGGCTGGGGCTGCTGGGGCCCGGCGTGCTTTCTCCAGCCCCACCTCTGTGTCTCTCGCTCCGGGGTAACTAAGGGCAACGAGCCTGCGCCCATGGAGGGGCCAGGCCGAGAGATGTTCTCCCAACATTTTTCCGGGGCCCCGGGGGCGAGTGAGGTCTCATTCCCATGCCCCTCCCCCGCCTCAAGTTGGCACCCCTCTACGGTCACTCCCTGGCCTCGTGCACGCCTCAGCGGGTCCCACCCACCGCAGGCCAGGTGGGGACGGGCACCTAACCATGAGCGGGTACGCACTGCACCTGCGACAGACACGCTATAACCGGGACCAGGCGCCAAAAAGAGGACCTGACCCGGCCACTGGCCCTAGCTCTATCCCCGACGAGGGCATCCCCACAGATCCCAGCGCAGCTTTATCCACAGCACTCAAGACGTGGAGCCTCGGCTCGTGTGGGGGCGGGGCAGTGGAGTAGCCTTGATGATACTGGCTATCACAGCCTGAGTCGGTGAAGACCGGGAAGAACCACAAGGCCAGTGCCCGGACCGGGACAGGTGCTTTGGCGAAGCCCAGGAAATGCCCTTTCCCTGGGAGAGGCGAGTGGACGGGACGCTGCTGCAGCTCAGTGACGGCCCTTCGCCTCCCTATAGGCTCTCTCTTTGCCTTTCCCCCTTTTCAGATATGAAGCCCTCCGTGATCTCAGCGATGGATGGTAGCGGGAGGTGAAGAGGAGGCAGTGTGGTCCGAACTGGGGCGGGGGAGGACGAGGAGGCGTGGCCAGGAGCCCACAAAGCAGCAGCAGCAGGAGCTGACCTCCCCAGGTCCCTGAGGGGCGGAAGCCTGGGGACAGGTAGCGGCGCTTCTACCGCATCACATTCACCCCTTTGCAGCTACGGATGGAGCCTTTTACACCGCACTGGATACCCCGCCGTGTTCCCCATGTACGCGGCTAGCCCTGGAGGTGCCTAGCTCTCCAGGGTGCTCGGTTGTCTCTGGGTGTCTCTGGCTCTCTTCCGGAGTCTGAGCCAAAAGCCACCTAGAGGGCCCAAGGCCACCAGGGCCCCCTCCCCCAGGACTCTGGGGTGGGGGCAATACCTACCGGGCATCAAGGTAAGTATTTTCATGCGGTATTTAAATCCATCAAGTAGGGAAACTTTGGCCGGAGGCCCGTTTTGTAAATAACGTTTTGTTGGAACCGTGCATGAGGCACCGTGGAGCAAGTGCAGGGTCAGATTCTACCTATGTTTAAATTTTGGTAATATTTTCATCATGGGCTATTTTTGCACTAATTTTGGTATTTGTTAAATACTACACTAAAACATTATTTATCTTGATTACTGATTTTTTGGTGTCCCATTAAATTTTGCGTGGGAGGGAAAACCACCTGCTAAGGCGAGCCTGGAGCTGGGTATTACAGAAAAGTGTACTGTGGTGGGGGGCATGAAGGGGATAGAAAATTTAAAACAAGAATGAAATAACATCCATATATTTAATTTCATCCACATCTCAGAATACTGAACATTTGTGATTTTCTTCTCGCTTGCAAGACACATGGATGATACTGAAGCCAAGGTGCAGGTGAGTAAACCTGAAAAAAACAACCTGGCAGGGCAGCCATCCTAAAACCTGCTTTGGGACTTGGACATCTTTGTCATGGACATTCTCACGTTGGTTTGTTTTTATTGCCTTTTCCATGATTGGAAAATAAGTTTTTGAACTTTGGGGACTTTAAGGGGTAGTAAATGGGATCAGTAAATTCCAGTTTATGGAAACTGCCCATCATTCCCAAAGAAGAAAAAATAGAACAGAGCCACTTTTCCTACACCTGTGGTATCTATCCATCTGAATATATATAGATATGTGTTTTTTCCAATAAAATTCAAGTCCTCCTAACACAAGTATCCTTTAGGGAGAATGTTAGCCCTCCTTAAAGCAATACTTCTATCTTCCATGCAGTCATGTTGGGACTCAATCTGACCTGGAAGTATTTACATTAATACACTGAGGAGCTGGGTTATAAGAGGGTTCAACAGTGCTAAATTATTTAAAATATTCAAAACCAAGCATAAACTCTGAGGTAAAATGAGTGATTCTGTAAACATTTCAGCACTGGTGCAAGGGAGTAATTGGTCCAGAGAGCACACTATAGGAGTAACTAGCATCTGTTTAGTTGCAATGAGACGGATGGGGTTGAGAGCTTAAAGTTCAAGTCCTCCTGCTGTTGTTTTTCAGCATTTGGTAAAGCAAGGTAGGGAGTGGTAGCCCTAAAGTTGTCTAAAAAAACAAAAACAAAAAAGAACAATTATGGATAAAATTCCACTGACCCAAAAAGGGTGAAAATGAGAATTCTAATATATTGTCAAAATATGCCTTGGAGATATCACACAAAATCAATGTTATGAAACTACCAAATGCATAAATGAATATTCTCTTGAGGAACTTCTCATCTAAGGACTTTTTTCCCTTTTGGTGGTACAATTAGGAACAAGTGGGTTTTGTGGAACTTTTTGGTGCTGGTGGGGTGGCTGTCAATTCAGGGTAGAGTTGGACCTGTGTTAATCTGAAGTACCTTTTCATTTCCTCAAGCAGGGATGACTTATTTCTAGGTCATGGAATCAAGAGGTGACTACTTAAGATCACAGAAAACCTTAGGTTGCATCAAGGAAGTATTGGTAGGAGGAAAAATCAGGATGAGCTTATTATTAGCTTTGCTGCAGAGAGCGTGTGTGAGGGCAGCGATGGACACGGGCTGCAGAGCTGGTGGTGGGGTCTGGAAAGCAGTGCTGGCGGCCTAAGGCCACGGGCTGGGCTCACAGTCAGGTCTGGCCAGGGCTTGGGAGGCGCAGGCCTCTGCTTTCTCAAGCAGGCAAAGCAAGCTCAGAGGAAAAGAGAAACTGAAGTTTTGGTGGCTTGCTTCTCCTGGGTTTACGTAGTGGTCTCCTAATGGAGTTCTGAAGGGAAAAGGAACCACAAGAAAAAAATAAGGAAAAAGAATGTTCTCATCTATTTCCAAACTACAGCATGAACCCCAAAGAACCTCCTTTTCTCTCTTTTTTTAAAATTGAGGTATAATTGATATACATTATATTAGTTTCAGGTGTACAACATAATTATTTGATATTTGTAAATATTGCAAAATGATCACCACAATAAGTCTAGTTAACATCCGTCACCACACCCAAATTTTTTTTCTTATGATAATTTTTAAGATCTACTCTCTTAGCAACTTTCAAATTAGTACTATTAGTACTTTCAATAGTACTATTAACTGTAGTCAGCATACTGTACATTACACTCCCCATGACTTAAGTTTGTACCTTTGACCCCCTTCACCCATTTCTCCTACCTCCCTCCTCTGGTAACCACCAATCTGTTCTATGAGCTTGTTTTCTTTTCTTTTCTTTTTTGTTTTTTGCGGTACGCGGGCCTCTCACTGTTGTGGCCTCTCCCGTTGCGGAGCACAGGCTCCAGACGCGCAGGCTCAGCAGCCATGGCTCACGGGCCTAGCCGCTCCGCGGCATGTGGGACCTTCCCGGACCGGGGCACGAACCCGTGTCCCCTGCATCGGCAGGTGGACTCTCAACCACTGCGCCACCAGGGAAGCCCCTATGAGCTTGTTTTCTTTAATTGACGGGGGGTTGTTGTTTGTTGCTTTTAGATTCCTCCATGTAAAAGTGAGATCACACATTATCTGTCTTTCTGATTTATTTCACTTAGCATGATGCACTCAAGGTCCATCCATGTTGTAGCAAGTGTAAGATTTCATTCTTTTTTGTGGCTGAAAAATATTCCACTGTATATACAGGCACACCTCATTTATTGTGCTTCACTTTATTGCACTTTGCAGATATTGCGGTTTTTTCTTTTCTTAAACAAATTGAAGATTTACGGCCACCCTGAATCAAGCAAGTCCACTGGTGCCATTTTTCCAACAGCATTTGCTCACTTCTTGTCTCTGTGTCACATTTTGGAAATTCTGGTGATATTTCAGACTTTTTCATCATTATTATATTTGTTATAGTGATCTGTGATCAGTGATCTCTGTTTCTATTGCAGAAATATTACAATTTGCTGAAGGCCCAAGATGGTGGTTAGCATTTTTAGCAATAAAGTATTTTTTATTTTTCATGGCTTAAACAACAGAAATTTATTTTTTATTATTTTTTTAACATCTTTATTGGAGTATAATTGCTTTACATTGATGTGTTAATTTCTGCTTTATAACAAAGTGAATTGGTTATACATATACATATGTCCCCATATCTCTTCCCCCTTGCATCTCCCTCCCTCCAACCCTCCCTATCCCACCCCGCTAAGTGGTCACAAAGCACCGAGCTGATCTCCCTGTGCTATGTGGCTGCTTCCCACTAGCTATCTATTTTACTTTTGGTAGTGTATATATATGTCCATGTCACTTTCTCACTTTGTCCCAGCTTACCCTTCCCCCTCCCCGTATCCTCAAGTCCATTCTCTAGTAGGTATGCATCTTTATTCCCATCTTGCCCCTAGGTTCTCCATGACCATTTTATTTTAAGATTCCATATATATGTGTTAGCATATGGTATTTGTTTTTCTCTTTCTGACTTACTTCATCCACCTCACTACAAATAACTCAGTTTCATTCCTTTTTATGGCTGAGTAATATTCCATTGTATATATATGCCACATCTTCTTTATCCATTCATCTGTCAATGGACACTTAGGCTGCTTCCATGTCCCGGCTATTGTAAATAGAGGTGCAGTGAACATTGTGGTACATGACTCTTTTTGAATTATGGTTTTCTCAGGGTATATGCCCAGTAGTGGGATTGCTGGGTCGTATGGCAGTTCTATTTTTAGTTTCTTAAGGAACCTCCATACTGTTCTCCATAGTGGCTGTATCAATTTACATTCCCACCAACAGTGCAAGAGGGTTCCCTTTTCTCCACACCCCCTCCAGCATTTATTGTTTGTAGATTTTTTGATGATGCCCATTCTGACCGGTGTGAGATGATATCTCATTGTAGTTTTGATTTGTATTTCGCTAATGATTAATGATGTTGAGCATTCTTTCATGTGTCTGTTAGGCAATCTGTATATCTTCTTTGGAGAAATGTCTATTTAGGTCCTCTGCCCATTTGTGGATTGGGTTGTTTATTTTTTCAATATTGAGCTGCCTGTAAATTTTGGAGATTAATCCTTTGTCAGTTGCTTCATTTACAAATATTTTCTCCCATTCTGAGGGTTGTTTTTTGTCTTGTTTATGGTTTCCTTTGCTGTGCAAAAGCTTTTAAGTTTCATTAGGTCCCATTTGTTTATTTTTGTTTTTATTTCCATTTCTCTAGGAGGTGGGTCAGAAAGGATCTTGCTGTGATATATGTCATAGACTGTTCTGCCTATGTTTTCCTCTAAGAGTTTGATGGTGTCTGGCCTTACACTTAGGTCTTTAATCCATTTTGAGTTTATTTTTGTGTATGGTGTTAGGGAGTGTTCTAATTTCATTCTTTTACATGGAGCTGTCCAGTTCTCCCAGCACCACTTATTGAAGAGGCTGTCTTTTCTCCACTGTATATTCTTGCCTCCTTTATCAAAGATAAGGTGACCATATGTGCATGGGTTTATTTCTGGGTTTTCTATCCTGTTCCACTGATCTATATTTCGGTTTCTGTGCCAGTACCATACTGTCTTGATTACTGTAGCTTTGTAGTATAGTCTGATGTCAGGGAGTCTGATTCCTCCAGCCCCGTTTTTCTTTCTCAAGATTGCTCTGGCTATTCAGGGTCTTTTGTGTTTCCATACAAATTGTGAAACTTTTTGTTCTAGTTCTGGGGGAAATGCCAGTGGTAGTTTGATAGGGATTGCATTGAATCTGTAGATTGCTTTGGGTAGTAGAGTCATTTTCACAAAGTTGAATCTTCCAATCCAAGAAAATGGTATATCTCTCCAACTATTTGTATCATCTTTAATTTCTTTCATCAGTGTCTTATAATTTTCTGCATACAGGTCTTTTGTCTCCTTATGTAGGTTTATTCCTAGATATTTTATTCTTTTTGTTGCAATGGGTAATGGGAGTGTTTTCTTAATTTCCCTTTCATATTTTTCATCATTAGTGTATAGAAATGCAAGAGATTTCTGTGCATTAATTTTGTATCCTGCAACTTTACCACATTCACTGACTAGCTCTAGTAGTTTTCTGGTAACATCTTTAGGATTCTCTATGTATAGTATCATGTCACCTGCAAACAGTGACAGTGTTACTTCTTCTTTTCCAATATGGATTCCTTTAATTTCTTTTTCTTCTCTGATTGCTGTGGCTAAAACTTCCAAAACTATGTTGAATAACAGTGGTGAGAGTGGGCAACCTTGTCTTGTTCCTGAACTTAGTGGAAATGGTTTCAGTTTTTCACCATTGAGGACAATGTTGGCTGTGGGTTTGTCATATATAGCCTTTATTATGTTGACGAAAGTTCCCTCTATGCCTACTATCTGGAGGGTTTTTATCATAAATGGGTGTTGAATTTTGTGAAAAGCTTTCTCTGCATCTATTGAGATGATCATATGGTTTTTCCCCTTCAATTTGCTAATATGGTGTATCACGTTGATTGATTTGCATATATTGAAGAATCCTTGCATTCCTGGGATAAATCCCACTTGATCATAGTGTATGATCCTTTTAATGTGCTGTTGGATTCTGCTTGCTAGTATTTTGTTGAGGATTTTTGCATCTATGTTCATCAGTGATATTGGCCTGTAGTTCTCTTTCTTTGTGACATCTTTGTCTGGTTTGGTATCAGAGTGATGGTGGCCTCGTAGAATGAGTTTGGGAGTGTTCCTCCCTCTGCTATATTTTGGAAGAGTTTGAGAAGGATAGGTGTTAGCTCTTCTCTAAATGTTTGATAGAATTCACCTGTAAAGCCATCTGGTACTGGGCTTTTGTTTGTTGGAAGATTTTTAATCACACTTTCAATTTCAGTGCTTGTGATTGGTCTGTTCATATTTTCTATTTCTTCGTGGTTCAGTCTTGGAAGGTTGTGCATTTCTAAGAATTTGTCCATTTCTTCCAGGTTGTCCATTTTATTGACATATAGTTGCTTGTAGTAATCTCTCATGTTGCTGTGTATTTCTGCAGTGTCAGTTGTTACTTCTCCTTTTCCATTTCTAATTCTACTGATTTGAGTCTTCTCTCTTTTTTCTTGATGAGTCTGGCTAATGGTTTATCAATTTTGTTTATCTTCTCAACACACCAGCTTTTAGTTTTATTGATCTTTACTATCGTTTCCTTCATTTCTTTTTCATTTATTTCTGATCTGATCTTTATGATTTCTTTCCTTTGGCTAATTTTGGGGTTTTTTGTTTTTCTTTCTCTAACTGCTTTAGGTGTAAGGTTAGGTTGTTTATTTGAGATGTTTCTTGTTTCTTAAGGTAGGATTGTATTGCTATAAACTTCCCTCTTAGAACTGCTTTTGCTGCATCCCATAGCTTTTGGGTCGTCGTGTTTTCAGTGTTATTTGATTCTAGGTATTTTTTGATTTCCTCTTTGATTTCTTCAGCGATCTCTTGGTTATTAAGTAGTGTGTTATTTAGCCTCCATGTGTTTGTGTTTCTTACATATTTTTTCCTATAATTGATATCTAGTCTCATGGCGTTGTGGTCGGAAAAGATACTTGGTAAGATTTCAATTTTCTTAAATTTACTGAGGCTTGATTTGTGACCCAAGATATGATCTATCCTGGAGAATGTTCCATGAGCACTTGCGAAGAATGTGTATTCTGTTGTTTTTGGATAGAATGTCCGTAAATATCAATTAAGTACATCTTGTGTAATGTATCATTTAAAGTTTGTTTCCTTATTTATTTTCATTTTGGATGATGTGTCCATTGGTGAAAGTGGGGTGTTAAAGTCCCCTACTATGATTGTGTTACCGTCGATTTCCCCTTTTATGGCTGTTAGTATTTGCCTTATGTATTGAGGTGCTCCTATGTTGAGTGCATAAATATTTACAATTGTTATATCTTCTTCTTGGATTGATCCCTTGATCATTATGTAGTGTCCTTCTTTGTCTCTTGTAATAGTCTTTAAAGTCTATTTTGTCTGATATGAGAATAGCTACTCCAGCTTTCTTTTGATTCCATTTGCATGGAATATCTTTTTCCATCCCCTCACTTTCAGTCTGTATGTGTCCCTAGGTCTGAAGTGGGTCTCTGTAGACAGCATATATATGGGTCTTGTTATTTTATCCATTCAGTCAATCTATGTCTTTTGGTTGGAGCATTTAATCCATTTACATTTAAGGTAATTATCAATATGTATGTTCCTATTCCCATTTTCTTAATTGTTTGGGGTTTATTATTGTAGGTCTTTTCCTTCTCTTGTGTTTCCTGCCTGGAGAAGTTCCTTTAGCATTTGTTGTAAAGCTGGTTTGGTGGTGCTGAACTCTCTCAGCTTTCGCTTGTCTGTAAAGGTTTTAATTTCTCTGTCAAATCTGAATGAGATCCTTGCTGGGTAGAGTAATCTTGGTTGTAGGTTTTTCTCCTTCATCACTTTAAATATGTCCTGCCACTCCCTATTGGCTTGCAGAGTTTCTGCTGAAAGATCAGCTGTTAACCTTATGGGGATTCCCTTGTGTGTTATTTGTTGTTTTTCCCTTGCTGCTTTCAATATGTTTTCTTTGTATTTAATTTTTGATAGTTTAGTATGTGTGTTGGCGTGTTTCTCCTTGGATTTATCCTGTATGGGACTCTCTGCGCTTCCTGGACTTAATTAACTATTTCCTTTCTCATATTAGGGAAGTTTTCAACTATAATCTCTGCAAATATTTTCTCAGTCCCTTTCTTTTTCTCTTCTTCTTCTGCGACCTCTATAATTCGAATGCTAGTGCATTTAATGTTGTCCCAGAAGTCTCTGAGACTGTCCTCAGTTCTTCACATTCTTTTTTCTTTTTTCTGCTCTGCAGTAGTTATTTCCACTATTTTGTCTTCCAGGTCACTTACGCGTTCTTCTGCCTCAGTTATTCTGCTATTGATCCCTTCTAGAGAATTTTTAATTTCATTTATTGTGTTGTTCATCACTGTTTGTTTGCTCTTTAGGTCTTCTAAGTCCTTTTTAAACGTTTCTTGTATTTTCTCCATTCTATTTCCAAGATTTTGGATCATCTTTACTATCATTATTCTGAATTCTTTTTCACGTAGACTGCCTATTTCCTCTTCATTTGTTAGGTCTGGTGGGTTTTTGCCTTGCTCCTTGAGCTGCTGTGTCTTTCTCTGTCTTCTCATTTTGCTTAACTTACTGTGTTTGGGGTCTCCTTTTCGCAGGCTGCAGGTTCATAGTTCCCATTGTTTTTGGTGTCTGTCCGCAGTGGCTAAGGTTGGTTCAGTGGGTTGTGTAGGCTTCCTGGTGGAGGGGACTAGTACCTATTCTGGTGGATGAGGCTGGATCTTGTCCTTCTGGTGGGCAGGTCCACGTTTGGTGGTGTTTTGGAGTGTCTGTGGGCTTACTGTGATTTTAGGAATCCTCTGTGCTAATGGATGGGGTTGGGTTCCTGTCTTGCTAGTTGTTTGGCATTGGGTGTCCAGCACTGTACCTTGCTGGTTGTTGAGTGGAGCTGGATCTTGGCGTTGAGATGGAGATCTCTGGGAGATTTTCGCCGTTTGATATTACGTGGAGATGGGAGGCCTCTTGTGGACCAGTGTCCTGAACGTGGCTCTCCCACCTCAGTGGCACAGCCCTGACGCCTGGCTGGAGCACCAAGAGCCTCTCCTCCACACGGCTCAGAATAAAAGGGAGGAAGAAAGGAAAGAAAGAAAGAAGATAAAATAAAGTAAAATAAAATAACGTTATTAAAATAAAAATTATTACGAAAAAAAATTTTTTTAATAAAATTAAAAAGAAACGGAGAGAACCCTAGGACAAATGGTAAAAGCAAAGCTATACAGACAAAATCACACACAGAAGCATATACATACACAGTCACAAAAAGAGAAAAAGGGAAAACAATATATATATCATTGCTCCCAAAATCCACCTCCTCAATTTGGGATGATTTGTTGTCTATTCAGGTATTCCACAGATGCAGGGTACATCAAGTTGATTGTGGAGATTTAATCCGCTGCTCCTTAGGCTGCTGGGAGTGATTTTCCTTTCTCTTCTTTGTTCGCACAGCTCCTCGGGTTTAGCTGTGGATTTGGACCCGCCTCTGCGTGTAGGTCGCCGGAGGGCGTCTGTTCTTCGCTCAGACAGGATGGGGTTAAAAGAGCAGCTGATTCGGGGGCTCTGGCTCGCTCAGGCCGGGGGAAGGCAGGGGTATGGATGTGGGGCGAGCCTGCAGGTGCAGAGGCCGGCATGACATTGCACCAGCCTGAGGCGTGCCGTGCGTTCTCCCGGGGAAGTTGTCCCTGGATCATAGGACCCTGGCAGTGGTGGGATGCACAGGCTCCCAGCAGGGGCGGTGACCTGTGCTTGCACACAGGCTTCTTGTTGGCTCTAGCAGAAGCCTTAGCGTCTCATGCCCATCTCTGGGGTCCGCACTGATGGCTGCGTCTCGCACCCGTCTCTGGAGCTCCTTTAAGCTGCGCTCTTAATCCCCTCTCCTCGTGTACCAGGAAACAAAGAGGCAAGAAAAAGTGTCTTGCCTCTTCAGCAGCTCCAGACTTTTTCCCGGACTCCCTCCTGGCTAGCTGTGGCACACTGGCCCCCTTCAGGCTGTGTTCACTCAGCCAACCCCAGTCCTCTCCCTGGGATCTGACCTCCGAAGCCTGAGCCTCAGCTCCCAGACCCCCGCTCAACCCAGCAGGTGAGCAGACAAGCCTCTCAGGCTGGTGAGTGCTGGTCGGCACCGTTCCTCTGTGCGGGAATCTCCCCGCTTTGCCCTCTGCACCTCTGTTGCTGCATTTTCCTCCATGGCTCCAAGGCTTCCCCGCTCCGCCACCCGCAGTCTCAGCCCACGAAGGGGCTTCCTAGTGTGTGGAAACCTCTCCTCCTTCACAGCTCCCTCCCACTGGTGCAGGTCCCGTCCCTATTCTTTTGTCTTTTCTTTTGCCCTACCCAGGTACATGGAGAGTTTCTTGCCTTTTGGGAGGGAGGTCTGAGGTCTTCTGCCAGCGTTCAGCAGGTGTTCTGTAGGAGTTGTACCACATGTAGATTTCTGATGTATTTGTGGGGAGGAAGGTGATCTCTGCGTCTTACTCTTCTGCCATCTTGAAGCTCCTCACCAATAAAGTTTTTTTTTTTTTTTTTTTGCGGTACGCAGGCCTCTCACTGTTGTGGCCTCTCCCATTGCGGAGCACAGGCTCCGGACGCACAGGCTCAGTGGCCATGGCTCATGGGCCTAGCCGCTCCGCGGCATGTGGGATCTGCCCGGACCGGGGCACAAACCCATGTCCCCTTCATCGACAGGCAGACTCTCAATCACTGCGCCACCAGGGAAGCCCATCAATAAAGTATTTTTAAGGTATTTACGTTGTGGGTTTTTAAAAAAATATTTATTTATTTTTTGGCTGCATTGGGTCTTCGTTGCTGCACACGGGCTTTCTCTAGTTGCAGCAAGTGGGGGCTACTCTTTGTTGCCCGGGTTTCTCATTGCAGTGGCTTCTCTTGTTGCGGTGCATGGGCTCTAGGTGCACGGGCTTTAGTATTTGTGGTTCGCAGGCTCAGTAGTTGTGGCATGTGGGCTGTAGAGTGCAGGCTCTGTAGTTGTGGCACACGGGCGTAGTTGCTCCATGGCATGTGGAATCTTCCCAGACCAAGGCTCGAACCCATGTCCCCTGCATTGGCAGGCGGGTTCTTAACCACTGGGCCACCAGGGAAGCCCTTTATGTTGTTTCTTAAGACATAATGCTATTGCATACTTTAATAGACTACAGTATAGTGTAAAAATAACTTTTACATGTATTAGGAAACCAAAAAATCCATGAAATAAATCACTTTATTGCGATATTCACTTTGTTGCAGTGGTCTGGAACCACACCAACAATATCTCTGAGATGTGCCTGTATACACATTTTCTTTATTCATTCATCCGTAGATAGACAATTGGGTTGTTTCCTTATCTATCGCAAATAATGCTGCAGTGAACACGGGGGTGCCACACTGTTGCTGACCTTGTTCTAAAATGCCTAGTTCCACTCTCCTGCCTTAGAACTCTTGTTGGTGTTGGGATCTCCTAGTTGAGGAGTAGGGCTGGCAGGACCTACTCTGGCAACATCACCTTCCATCCAGAATCCTGAACCTGGAGGTAGAACCGGGTTAGCTGACAGTGTCCTGAGCCCATGAAGACTGGAGGGTGGGGGCAGGTTGGCACATGCAGAATTGACAGTGGTCTGCCTCTTTCCCTCCAAATTATTGGCTGGGCAGAAACTGGGTTTGAATGGAGTTGAACCTAGTTAGGTTGAACTTTCCTTAGCATTAAAGACTAAGATATCAAGGCAGTGACCAGATCTTCAGCAACTCTCACGTCCCAGTAAGACAAGTCAAAACCCCACTGGGCCCCTCTTGCCAGACCACCTTTCTAACTTTCAAGATGTTTCAGAGGGTGAATGACTCCTTAGTCATCCTTGAAGGAAGCCTTCTGTCTAAAAATCCAACATGTTCCTTCCTATTAATTATTTACTTCAGACTGAAGATGGGGTTTTAAAATAGGGGCTGCCTCCCTCAGTATGACTTTGAAAGGGGTTGAATTTTTACCATGTTCAGCTCCCCCCATCACCAGGGTGACATTGTCTCTAGTGAGGAGGGGCAGGGCAGCTCAACTGCTGTCAGAACACTAACATGTCTTTACCCTGTTACCAGGCAAAGCATTAACAGCAAGGACACAGTGCAATTCACTAGCTGGTTTGCATGTAGGACATGGAAAATAGTTAAAGAATACTAAAAGTGGGAGGACAGGAACAAAGCAATAAGCCTAGACCAGAGCTTGGCATGTATAGCCTACGATCACTAAGGTTGGGCTGAAGGGAGGGGTGCAGTATTAATTTTCCTAAGATATTTGAGCAATAATGAAATAGTTTCTTCCATTTCATCAATAGCACATAGATTTGCATATTGTGTTTTTCTATTAAGACATTAACTGTTCAATATACTAAACCAATACCTTTTTTCCCTCTGATTAAAGTTTTGGTTTAAGAATGGGAGGGCCAAGTGTTGGAGATATCAGAGGGGTTTAATTCTCAGAAATACATCCCCTTTGGCCATGGGTCACCCTGTCATCATAATCCTGGATGGACCCTATAATGCCACATTTATTCTGCAACCCAACTGGAGTTGGGTTCCTCTGGTGCCACTGCAGCCCCAAATACCTGGGCCACCCATGCCATCCTTGCCTTGTCTGCCCTTGCCTCCTCCACCTATGTCTTCCTTTGGCTTAGCTTTGCTTGGCCTGGCATGGGTCCCTGTCATCAGCATTCATTTTCTAGTCCCTATCTTGTAAGACATGTTTTCTATGAGTTTTTCCAAAGTATTTTTTTGCCAGATTGAAATTTTTCATAGCACCTCAAGAGCAGTTCACCAAATGCCTAATAAATGAACTGAATAAATGAAAACAGTGCACTGTGTTTTTAATAGGGCATATTTTTTGTATTTTCAGTAAAGATGTGAATTCTCTTGTATACTTGTTTTTATGTGCCAAATGGGGTTAGTATGATATGGGTAAGAATTGCTAAGGAATGTCAAGAAGGTCTCTTTTCATGAGGTGACGTCCCTAAGCACTATCACTAGACCCTGCACTTCTCAGATACATACACATGTAAGATGAGGTGGGAAAAGTCCCTAGTGAGAGAACAGTGTGCTGCAAAATGGGACCAAGCTCCATTCATGATGAGGAGCTCAGGCACAAGCCTGGACTCTAAAGGAAGCTTCCTAAGAAATTACTATTCATAGGGCTTTATGGGAAGGTAGCATCCAAATATTCACCTAGTTTTGTTCTAGATGCTCCAGATTCTGTTCACTACCCTCCCTTTTTGTGAAGGATATAGGGGAACAAACCATTCTGGCCCAAAGGAACTGCTGCTTCAAAGGGAACACAAGAGGTGCCTCCATTGAGGCCAGAAAGAGGCTCTTCTCCCTTTTCACCCCTCCCCCCACCACAGGAGCCATATTGTTGTGTCTTCCCCGGCTCAGAAGTGACAATTATCCCTTCAAATGTATTTTGTCTCATTCAGCGTCCTTGAAAGGACGCTAGATCTGACGATTAAACACTAAAAGGGAACATTTTGGTTTACTGCTGCTGGAAGCAAGAGGGAGGCCCTGATTAATATTCCAGATTAATAGATCACTGAAAAGAAGTGGTCAGACCTTGGCTTTCTTCATGCTGTCTTCCTCATGTGAAACTGCCAGGCTAGAAAACAAAATACAAATGAAGTGTGATAAAAAACTGAGGAATTACTGTTAAATTTTTAGGCATAGTAATGGTAATGTGGTTATGTTTAAAAAAGAATGTCTCTCTTTTAGAGAAGCATGCTGAATTGTTTATAAATGAAATGATATCTGGGATTTGTTTCAAAATAATTGGGAGGTGGTGGCAACTTCTCACAAGTTGATAATTGTTCAAGTGGGTGATATGTACATGGGAGATCATTACACTATTCTCTATACTTGTATATATATTTGACCTTTTCCATAACAAAAATTAAATTAAAAAACCTGATCATCTGTGTTTCTTCTTTTTCTTTTGCTGGGCTTTTTTTTTGCTTTCCTTTGTATCTTCATCTGAAAATTAAAACACATTAAAATTGAAAAAAAAGTTTACCTCTAAACATTAATACCTTTTTATAAATTTATTTATGATTTATTTATTTATTTATGGCTGTGTTCGGTCTTCGTTGCTGCGTGCGGGCTTTCTTTAGTTGCAGCGTGCTGGGGCTACTCTTCGTTGTGCCACACAGGCTTCTCATTGCAGTGGCTTCTCTTGTTGCAGAGCACAGGCTCTAGGCGTGCAGGCTTCTGTAGTTGTGGCACGTGGGCTCAGTAGTTGTGGCTTGCGGGCTCTAGAGCACAGGCCCAGTAGTTGTGGCACACGGGCTTAGTTGCTCTGTGGCATATGGGATCTTCCTGGACCAGAGCTCGAACCCAAGTCCCCTGCATTGGCAGGCGGACTCCTAACCACTGTGCTACCAGAGAAGTCCCCATGTTAATACCTTTGACAAGATAAATATGCTTTTCCTGTCCCATTTGTTATATCAGAGAAATTCAAACGCTTGTGTCACGAACCGTGCTAGGCATTGGAAGCATAGAAATTAAAGTCACACTAGGTATTAGATGATATAAGGAATTATTAACTTACTGGTAAGATAATGGTATTGTAGTTAAGTAGGAAAACGTCATTTTTTAAAGCGTTGCAGACAGAAATATTTAGTGTATTTTACCTTGACTATCTCAACAAAAAAATCCCTATCTGAAGCAAGTATGTCAAAATGCTAACAAATGTTAAACCTGAGTGACAAGTACTGTACATGGCATTAATACTACTACTCCCTTTACTTTTCTCAATGTTTGAGTATTTTCATGATGTGTGTGTTTGGAGGTTTGCTTTCCAGGAGCACATTCTAGTGGAGGAGACACAGGGAAAGAGGCAACTAGAATCTGAGTGAGAGGGAAGCATGGGGTGCTCTGGGCATACAGAGGAGTCTCAAAATCAGGCTGATTTGGGGATAGTGGTTGAGGAATGGTTGACCAGGAAAAGGTGACTCTTAAGCTAGTTATTTTTAAAATCAGTTTCATTACAAACGTAATGCATGCCCATCATAGCAATGAGTAAGCCAAGCCGCGTGCAGGGAGAGACCGGCATTGTAGGCAGACAGACTCTCTGTATCAAGCGACAGAGTCAAGAGAAAGGACGTGCAGTATCAAGGAGATGGAAAGTCATCCTTAGGCCAAAGAGGACGCTGCAGGAGAGCCACAGGGTACGTGTGATGTGAGAGATCAATTGGTGTTGCAGTTTTCTTATGACAGGGCTGAAAGTAAGCTCATCACACGAGATGAACTGTGCAGAAGCACAGCAGTAGAGGGCTGCTGCTCGCTCAGGCAATACGGCGCCGTCTCATCCTGCTGTGGTGACTTTTATTTAAGCATTATCTATGTTTACATCTTAAGACTTAAAATTTTAACATTCCAGAAATGCCAAAGCAGCAATATATGCTTGTATTGATTAGACAAGCAACAGTGGGCTTTCTTGAAGACATGCCGTGCTTCATCCTGGAGCTCACAAGCAGCACAAGGACATCTCCTTGTGTTCCCATCATTCTGATTATACTGAGGTCATTTCATGGATCAGCGCCCAAAGTATCCAGGACTGCCTGCAGTTCTGGCTTATTCTCTAACCCTCGGTCTGCCGAGGGGTTCATGGGTCACGTCTCCTTTCCATGTCCTCAGTTATTCCTCTACAATTGGGATCTGACTTTACCCTGAAGGCCATGGAGAACTGTGGAAGGATTTTAAGTAGGGACCGCCATGCTCAGATCTGCGCTTCAAGAAAGCTCAGGCTTCTAGCAGTGAGGAAGAAAGGTGACAGTGAGGGCCAGGAAACCCAGGTGACATCAGAGGAAGGGGTGCCTTAGTGTAACGTGTCCCCAGAGGAGGCACCCTCTGTCAGTCATCAGCCAGGAGAGGGCACAAAAAGGTGACTTTTTTGTGATGTGCCGCCCCACAGGAAGTGTGATACATAAATCAGCTGCTGGCCAGAGGGAGTCCCCTATGGTGTACCTTTTTGAAAATTGCACAAAGGTGCCCACTAAGTGTGAGAATCTCCCAGAAGAGCTGCTCCACTGGGCTGAGGCAGCCCCCTGTGGCTTGGTTTAGCACCACACGTCTCACAGACTAACCCCAACATGGTTCGGTGCCACATGCCTTGTACAGCTACACACAACCAATCTGGAGTCACACGGCTTAGGTCTGAATCCCAACTGTGTGGCCTTGGGTGCGGTACTTAATGCTCTGCTCTGGGCCTCCATTTCTCCATCTCTAAGATGTGTCCTACAGTGACTGTGTGGATTAAATAGCAATAATGCATATCAAGCACTTAGCAGGGTGCCCAACACAAAGTCAGTGAGTGTTCAAAACTCTTGGCTATTATTGTTTTTAAGAACCTGCTTCTAAAATAAGCTTTCAAGAAGTACAACTAGTTTTGAAGTAAGGCTCACAGAAGGATGTTGGCTTTCTTACCACTGGAGTCTGTTTCAGAATCAGAGTCACTGTCACTATCATCAGAATACTTCTTGTGTTTTCTTTTAGATGATTTTTTCTTCCTCTTTTTCTTGGACCTTTCTTTTGAATGACTAGACTTCTTCTTCTTCTTTTCTTCTACATAAAATACAAATAAAAAACTAACTTCTAAAGAAGTATTTCTGAGCATCAATTTTATTGTATTAAAAATACTGGAAAGATGGGCTTCCCTGGTGGCGCAGTGGTTGAGAGTCCGCCTGCCGATGCAGGGGACATGGGTTCGGGTCCCGGTCCGGGAAGCGGCTGGGCTCGTGAGCCATGGCCGCTGAGCCTGAGCGTCTGGAGCCTGTGCTCCGCAACGGGAGAGGCCACAACAGTGAGAGGCCTGGGTACCGCAAAAAAAAAAAAAAAAAAAAATACTGAAAAGGAATTGATGACAGGCGATTTGAGTAAAGTCTAATATTCAACTATTTATAAATGTATTTTTTAAACTTCTCAATAAAAAAGTCCTATATTTAAAAAATACCTTCTGAAGTAGAAGCTAAAGTGGTGCTTTTCTTTGGCTCTTTGTCCTGTACTGCTGTATGTTCATCAGAGCTGAATTTAAAGAAAACTGTAGTAAGAATCAGAAAAGTGATAAAATATGGACCACAGAGTATAAAAATATACACTTAAAAATTTTCAGTAACAAACTGATTGTCCAAGAACCATTCAAAGCCAGCATCTGACTGCTTTTGTAACAGTACAGCTTATTGGCCAACCACCTTCAAAATAGTAGAATAATCATTTACATTTGCATAATGCTTTCGAGTTAACAAAATGCTATTCACACTGAAAGCAGCATGAAGGATTTATATTTTCAGAAGAAACCACAGGGTAAATGCAGGGAAATAGGAATCATAAGGAAAGATGAAAGAAACTGGACATAAGAAGGCTGAGGGAAGACTTCATAATTTCATTCTACATGTGGAACAGACATACGGTACAGTAGCAATTGTTGTGTCTCCCCAGAGTAAGAACCTAACACACTACAGTATAGAGATTTCATCCTGTTATAAGAGAATTCTGAAAATGAGTATTATTAGCCTTCTACAATAGCTTAAAAAGGGCATTTCCGTATCACAGTCTTTTCCTCTTAACATCACATCTGGAATAATTTAGGTATTGCCTAGAAAATTATTTTTAGGGCACCTTCCAACTCTAATTCTCTGATTTCATGTTCTTATAAGGATATCTGTAAGTACAAGTTTCTAATAATAATGCTTTATCAACTAGTCACAAATTAGAAGTTTATCTGTGAAGCACATTGTCTCAACTCAACCTAAAGTAGACACGGAAATAGAGGAGAGGGAAGCAGCAGCTAATAAAGAGCACCAAAGAGAAAAGAAACAAGGAAAAAGAAGAAGCATTAAACCTTCAGATAGTATTGTATATAGGAAAATTAACTAAACAAAACCATACTGGCATGTTCATCTTTAAAATCCCTTTGTAATGCTAAAATCTGGCATGCAATCTGTTATTGGGTTAGTTGAAGAAAAAAAATAATTCAAAATAACATAAATGCATTATTTGTCTTAACACTGAACCCTTCTATGAATAGGAAATTAGCACCCCATGAATTATAATTTAAAAAGAACAATTAGCATGCTAAAATCCACTGGCAACATGTTTTAATTCTTAGGTATGTTCCATAT
This sequence comes from Aethalodelphis obliquidens, assembly GCF_003676395.1. Lineage (NCBI taxonomy): Eukaryota > Metazoa > Chordata > Mammalia > Artiodactyla > Delphinidae > Aethalodelphis > Aethalodelphis obliquidens. Next base: position 8,313,185 of record NW_020838021.1, on the reverse strand, counting down.
TTTTAAAACTTAAGGGACATAAAAGGATAAATCACAAGAAAGAAGAAATATGTGAGATGCACTTAAAGTTCCTCACTTAATTAAAAAATTTAAAATAGGCACTGGATTTAATAAATGTTATAACATATTTTAAAAATACATTTTTAAAAGACTTACTGTGGTTCAGTATTGTATTAGTCAGCTAGGGCTGCCATAACAAAATACCATAGACTGGGTGGCTTAAACAACAGAAATTTATTTTCTCACTGTTCTGGAGGTTAGAAATCCAAGATCGAGGATTGGTTCAAGATGGCGGAGCAGAAGGACGTGCTCTCACTCCCTCTTGTGAGAGCACTGGAATCACAACTAACTGCTGAACAATCATCGACAGGAAGACACTGGAACTCACCAAAAAAGATACCCCACATCCAAAGACAAAGGAGAAGCCACAATGAGACGGTAGGAGGGGTGCAATCACGATAAAATCAAATCCCATAACTGCTAGGCAGGTGACTCACAAACTGGAGAATGCTTATACCACAGAAGTCCACCCACTGGAGTGAAGGTTCTGAGCCCCATGTCAGGCTTCCCAACCTGGGGGTCTGGCAACGGGAGGAGGAATTCCTAGAGAATCAGACTTTAAAGGCTAGTGGGAATCAATTGCAGGACTCTGACTGAACTGGGGGAAACATAGACTCCATTCTTGGAGGGCACACACAAAGTAGTGTGCACATCACGACCCAGGGGAAGGAGGAGTGATTCCATAGGAGACTGAACCAGATCTACCTGCTAGTGTTGGAGGGTCTCCTGCAGAGGCGGGGGGCAGTTGTGGCTCACCGCAGGGACAAGGACACTGGCAGCAGAAGTTCTGGGAAGTCCTCCTTGGTGTGAGCCCTCCCAGAGTCTGCCATTAGCCCCACCAAAGAGCCCAGGTAGGCTCCAGTGTTGGGTCGCCTAAGGCCAAACAACCAACAGGGAGGGAACCCAGCCCCACCCACCAGCAGACAGGCTGATTAAAGTTTTACTGAGCTCTGCCCACCAAGCAACAGCCATCTCTACCCACCACCAGTCCCTCCCATCAGGAAACTTCCACAAGCCTCTTAGATAGCCTCATCCACCAGAGGGCAGACAGCAGAGGCAAAAAGAACTACAGTCCTGCAGCCTGTGTAACAAAAACCACATTCACAGAGAGACAAGATGAAAAGGCAGAGGGCTACGTACCAGATGAAGGAACAAGATAAAACCCCAAAAAAACAACTAAATGAAGTGGAGATACGCAACCTTCCAGAAAAAGAATTCAGAATAATGAGAGTGAAGATGATCCAGGACCTCGGAGAAAGAATGGAGGCAAAGATCAAGAAGATGCAAGAAATGTTTAACAAAGACCTAGAAGAATTAAAGAACAAACAAACAAAGATGAACAGTACAATAACTGAAATGAAAAATACAAATTCCTAGAAGGAATCAATAGCAGAATAAATGAGGCAGAAAAACGGATAAGTGACCTGGAAGACAGAATGGTGGAATTCACTGCTGCGGAACAGAATATAGAAAAAAGAATGAAAAGAAATGAAGACAGTCTAAGAGACCTCTGGGACAACATTAAACGCAACAACATTCACATTATAGGGGTCCCAAAAGGAGAAGAGAGAGAGAAAGGACCTGAGAAAATACTTGAAGAGATTATAGTTCAAAACTTCCCTAACATGGGAAAGGAAATAGCCACCCAGTCCAGGAAGCACAGAGAGTCCATACAGGATAAACCCAAGGAGAAACACGCCAAGACACATAGTAATCAAATTGGCAAAAATTAAAGACAAAGAAAAATTATTTCAAGCAGCAAGGGAAAAAATGACAAATAACATACAAGGGAACTGCCATAAGGTTAACAGGTGATTTCTCAGCAGAAACTCTACAAGCCAGAAGGGAGTGGCATGATATACTTAAAGTGATGAAAGGGAAGAACCTACAACCAAGATTACTCTACCCGGAAAGGATCTCATTCAGATTTGAAGGAGAAATCAAAAGCTTTACAGACAAGCAAACACTAAGAGAATTCAGCACCACCAAACCAGCTCTACAACAAATGCTAAAGGAACGTCTCTAAGTGGGAAACACAAGAGAAGAAAAGGACCTACAAAAACAAACCCAAAACAATTAAGAAAATGGTCATAGGAACATACATATCGATAATTACCTTAAACATGAATGGATTAAATCCTCCAACCAAAAGACACAGGCTCGCTGAATGGATACAAAAACAAGACCCACATATATGCTGTCTACAAGAGACCCACTTCAGACCCAGGGACACATACAGACTGAAAGTGAGGGGATGGAAAAAGATATTCCATGCAAATGGAAATCAAAAGAAAGCTGGAGTAGCAATACTCATATCAGGTAAAATAGACTTTAAAATAAAGAATGTTGCAAGAGACAAGGAAGGACATTACATAATGATCAATCCAGGAAGAAGATATAAGAATTATAAATATATATGCACCCAACATAGGAGCACCTCAATACATAAGGCAACTGCTAACAGCTATAAAAGAGGAAATCAACAGTAACACAATAATAGTGGGGGACTTTTAACACCTCACTTACACCAATGGACAGATCATCCAGACAGAAAATAAATAGAGAACCACAAGCTTTAAATGACACAATAGACCAGACAGATTTAACTGATATTTATAGGACATTCCATCCAAAAACAGCAGATTACACTTTCTTCTCAATTGCGCACGGAACATTCTCCAGGATAGATCGCATCTTGGGTCACAAATCAAGCCTCAGTAAATTTAAGAAAATTGAAATCATATTAAGCATCTTTTCCGACCATAACGCTATGGGATTAGAAATCAATTACAGGGAAAAAAACGTAAAAAACACAAACACATGGAGGCTAAACAATACACTACTAAATAACCAAGAGATCACTGAAGAAATTAAAGAGGAAATCAAAAAATACCTAGAGACAAATGACAATGAAAACACAATGATCTAAAACCTAGGGGATGCAGCAAAAGCAGTTCTAAGAGGGAAGTTTACAGCAATACAATCCTACCTCAAGAAACAACAAACAGCTCAAATAAACAACCTAACCTTACACCTAAAGGAAGTAGAGAAAGAAGAACAAACAAAACCCAAAGTTAGTAGAAGGAAAGAAATCATAAAGGTCAGATCAGAAATAAATGAAATACAAACAAAGAAGACAATAGCAAAGATCAATAAAACTAAAAGCTGGTTCTTTGAGAAGATAAACAAAATTGATAAACCTTTAGCCAGACTCATCAAGAAAAAGAGGGAGAGAACTCAGATCAATAAAATTAGAGATGAAAAAGGAGAAGTTACAATGGACACCATAGAAATACAAAGGATCATGAGAGATTACTACAAGCAACTCTATGGAAATAAAATGGATAACCTGGAAGAAATGGACAAATTCTTAGAAAGGTATAACCTTCCAAGACTGAACCAGGAAGAAATAAAAAATATGAACAGACCAATCACAAGTAATGAAATTGAAACTGTGATTAAAAATCTTCCAACAAACAAAAGTCCAGGACCAGATGGCTTCACAGGTGAAATCTATCAAACAATTAGAGAAGAGCTAACAATCATCCTTCTCAAACTCTTCCAAAAAATTGTAGAGGAAGGAACACTCCCAAACTCATTCTACGAGGCCACCATCACCTGGATACCAAAGCCAAACAAAGATACTACAAAAAAAGAAAATTACAGACCAATATCACTGATGAATATAGATGCAAAAATCCTCAACAAAATACTAGCAAACAGAATCCAACAACACATTAAAAGGATCAGACACCATGATCAAGTGGGTTTTATCCCAGGGATGCAAGGATTCTTCAATATACACAAATCAATCAATGTGATACACCATATTAACAAATTGAAGAAGAAAAACCATATGATCATCTCAATAGATGCAGAAAAAGCTGTTGCCAAAATTCAACACCCATTTATAATAAAAACTCTCCAGAAAGTGGGCATAGAGTGAACCTACCTCAACATAACAAAGCCCATATACGACAAACCCACAGCAAACATCATTCTCAATGGTGAAAAACTGAAATCATTTCTTCTAAGATCAGGAACAAGACAAGGATGTCCACTCTCACCACTATCATTCAACATAGCTTTGGAAGTCCTAGCCATGGCAATCAGAGAAGAAAAAGAAATAAAAGGAATACAAATTGGAATAGAAGAAGTAAAACTGTCACTGTTTGCAGATGACATGATACTATACATAGAGAATCCTAAAGATGCCACCAGAAAACTACTAGAGCTAATCAATGAACTTGGTAAAGTTGCAGGATACAAAATTAATGCACAGAAATCTCTTGCATTCCTATACATTAGTGATGAAAAATATGAAAGAGAAATTAAGGAAACACTCCCATTTACCACTGCAACAAAAAGAATAAAATACCTAGGAATAAACCTACCTAGAGACACAAAAGACCTGTATGCAGAAAATTATAAGACACTGATAAAAGAAATTAAAGATGATACAAACATGATGGGAGATATAACATGTTCTTGGATTGGAAGAATCAATATTGTGAAAATGACTATACTACCCAAAGCAATCTACAGATTCAATGCAATCTCTATCAAATCACCAATGGCATGTTTTACAGAACTAGAACAAAAAATCTTAAAATTTGTATGGAGACACAAAAGACCCCGAATAGTCAAAGCAGTCTTGAGGGAAAAAAACGGAGCTGGAGGAATCAGACTCCCTGACTTTAGACTATACTACAAAGCTACAGTAATCAAGACAATATGGTACTGGCACAAAAATAGGAACATAGATCAATGGAACAGGATAGAAAGCCCAGAGATAAACCCACGCACCCATGGTCAACTAATCTATGACAAAGGAGGCAAGGATATATAATGGAGAAAAGACAGCCTCTTCAATAAGTGGTGGTGGGCAAAGTGGAGAGCTACATGTAAAAGAATGTAATTAGAACACTCCCTAACACCATACACAAATATAAACTCAAAATAGATTAGAGTTTAAATGTAAAACTGGACACTATAAAACTCTTAGAGGAAAACACAGGAAGAATACTCTTTGAGATAAATTGCAGCAAGATCTTTTTTGTTCCACCTCCTAGAGTAATGAAAATAAAAACAAAAATAAACAAATGGAACCTAATGAAACTTAAAAGCTTTTGCACAGCAAAGGAAACCATAAACAAGACCAAAAGACAACCCTCAGAATGGGAGAAAATATTTGCAAATGAAGCAAGTGACAAAGGATTAATCTCCAAAATTTACAAGCAGCTCAATATCAAGAAAACAAACAACCCAATTCAAAAATGGGCAGAAGACCTAAATAGACATTTCTCCAAAGAAGATATAGATTGCCAACAAACACATGAAAGGACGCTCAACATCACTAATCATCAGAGAAATGCAAACCAAAACTACAATGAGATATCACCTCACACCAGTCAGAATGGCCATCATAAAAAAATCTAGAAACAATAAATGCTGGAGAGGGTGTGGAGAAAAGGGAACCCTCTTGTACTGTTGGTGGGAATGTAAATTGATACAGCCACTATGGAGAACAGTATGGAGGTTCCTTAAAAAACTAAAAATAGAATTACCATATGACCCAGCAATCCCACTACTGGGCATATACCCAGAGAAAACTGTAATTCAAAAAGTCACATGCACCCAATGTTCATTGCAGCAATATTTACAATAGCCAGGATGTGGAAGCAACCTAAATGCCCATTGACAGACGAATGAATGAAGAAGGTGTGGTACATATATACAATGGAATATTACTCAGCCATAAAAAGGAAAGAAATGGAGTCATCTGTAGAGACGTGGATGCATCTAGAGACTGTCATACAGAGTGAAGTAAGTGAGAAAGAGAAAAACAAATATCGTATATTAACGCATATACATGGAACCTAGAAAAATGGTACAGATGAACCAGTTTGCAGAGCAGAAATTGAGACACTGATGTACAGAACAAACATATGGAAACCAAGGGGGGAAGTGGCGGGGGGTGGTGGTGGTTGTGGGATGAATTGGGAGATTGGGATTGCCATATATACACTAATATGTATAAAATGGATAACTAATAACCTGCTGTTTAAAAAAATAAATAAAACTAAATAAAATTTTAAAAAAAAGAAATGCAAGATCAAGGTGACATCAGTGTTGGTTTCTGGTGAGACCTCTGTTCCTGGCTTGTAGAATGCCACCTTCTTGCTGTGTCCACACGTGGCCTCTTCTCTGTGTCCTCTGTGCTCAGGTCAGGAGAGGTGGGAGTGGGGAGAGAGGGAGAGAGGAAGAGTAGAGGGAGAGAGGAGGATAAGGGGGAGATAGAAGGAGAGAGAGAGAGAGACAGAGAGATACTGATTGACCGAGATCTCTGGTGTCTCTTCTTCTTATAAGGACACCAGTCCTGCTGAATTAGGGTCTCATCCTTATGAGCTTATTTAAACTTAATTACCTCCTTAAAAGCCCTATTGCCAATTACAGTCACTTCGAGGGTTAGGGCTTCAACATATGAATTTTGGGGGCACACAATTCAGTCTAAAACAAGGATTCTTTGCAGAAAGTCCTCATACTTCAGGAGCTCCCAATTCTCTAATCCTATCTCACTTAATTTTCCAGAAGATATAGGCATGTAAATTATAACTCAATAGGTGAATTCTAGAAAAACGGGGAAAGCTAGAATGAACACTGTGCTATGGATTGGAATTTGAAGTACTGGTGTGAACTCATGGATTTCAATAGGTAGAAATGTTATGAAATATAAATTTAAATATGGAAATAAAAAAATTTAAAAATAGCTGAATTCGGGCTTCCCTGGTGGCACAGTGGTTGAGAGTCCGCCTGCCGATGCAGGGGACGCGGGTTCATGCCCCGGCCCGGGAGGATCCCGCATGCCATGGAGCGGCTGGGCCCATGAGCCATGGCTGCTGAGCCTGCACGTCCAGAGCCTGTGCTCCGCAGTGGGAGAGGCCACAGCAGTGAGAGGCCCGCGTACCGCAAAAAAAAAAAAAAAAAAAAAAAAACGCTGAATTACATTATATATATATATATATATATATATATATAAATTTTATATATATTCAAATTCAACAAGTCCAGTTATTCTATTCTCCCTTTATGTTTTAAACTTTAAATTAATAAAAAACTTGGTATAAATGTAAACTTAACACTTAGGGTCTGACGTTCTGATAGTACTATCAAATGGTACAGACTACAGACAGCCTGAACAGCCAGGCTAGAAATGCAGCCTGGGAGGCTGTCAAGCGCATCCCTTCTGCCGCATGCATGACAGAGCTCCTAATTGCTCATTTCATCTTCTGCAATATGTGACAGAAACAGTTTTACATTTGGAAATAACTTCATTTGTTTATGCATATTTATGAAAGGAAAAAGAAGTCTGTTCCAATTTGGTTAAAACTTTAGTTTTCAGAAACCCAGGACCTAGTAAAGACAGCTTTTAAAAATGAAGCACTACTGATTGGCATCTTTAGATTTCTTGATTAAAAACCTAACTAAACTGATTACATTTTAGGCATTCTTTCAGTGATGAAGAGGTTCTTGGTGAAAAATTTGGGAACTATTTGGTGCTTAGTAGAAATATTTTGAATTAATGTATGTACCAGTTATTGCCATTTCTTTACCAAATTCAAAATTTTTCTGTCAAGTAAATATTTCAATTTTGAAAAAAAATGAAGCACTACAAGAAGTAGAAAATAAAGGGAGCTCTGAAAAGTTCTATGTGACAGAAGTTGTATTCAATGAGATCCAGGGTTTGTTTTCTTTGTTTTTCCTTTAGTTCCTTTTTGGAAAAGGAGTACATTGTCTATCTGTTCTTTGGAGGACATTAAATTTTTTTTGTTTTATTATAATGTTTGTCATTTCTTCTGTTTAGTATTTACTATTACTCATAAACTGAAAAAAAGAAAAGGAGAAAACTAACAGAGGCTCAATTCTCCAAAGTTTAGCTGCTTGTGTCTCTGTTTTTTTTTTAATCCTTACAAAATAAATATATTTGGTCTCATTGCTTAAATAAATTATTTTTTACTTCTTTATTCAGAGGAAAAGGTATTATAACTGCAGATTTGGACTCAGAGGGTCACCCAGTTCCAGAAGCAGATAATCTAAAAGTAAACATACAAATAATAGCCCTTGGAATATATAAGTATAGGGGCCAATGATGCCTGCCAGACTGTAAAGACACACAGTCCTTGTGGTGTAGGGCCTAAAATTAAGGCCCAATATTATGTGCTGCTTTGACATCTGGGGAAACCAGTAGGGCCTCCAACGGCCTAACTGCAAATTCCCCTTCCCACTCTGCTCCTGCAGAAAAGGTCCCCTAGCCAAACAACCCTCTTTATTAAAGGGACAGGTGCAGTTCCAGATTATCCCTGCATAGTGGATCTTATGTGTCCAGTGTCAGGTGTCCTATGTTCAGCTGCCCCATAACCCTAGGGAGGGATTACCTCTCTCACCAACAGGGTGAATAAGAGACCATTAAAACAGTCCCTGCTGCTACCTGGTTTCATCTGGACTCAAGATGAATTATCTTCTACATGCACAAATGCAAATTTCATCCAAGCTGTTCTTACACCTTTTGGTTGGGATTCTAAAATAACCTGTTTGCTTTTTGATTGACACAGATTGTGGGTGACCTTTCTGAAACATATAACTTGGAGAGGTAGGTCTCCAATATAACTCAGGACTATTTTTACTGTTCCTCCTCCAAGGTGTGAAACCCTAATAGCTAAAACATAATGTGTATTATGTTCCAGGCACTAAATCATTACAACAACCCTAAAAATGTCAGCACTATTTTTATCCCTGTTTTTACAGGTGAAGAAATGTACCTTGGAGAGGTTAAGTAATTTGCCCAATGTTTTGACTTCCTTAAATTAACATTTGTTAAGTGGAGCACAGGGTGCCAGATGGTGAGCCAAAGTTCAACAACAGACCACAAGAGAAATTGAAATAGAGAAGTTTATTACTCACAGGTCCGGTAGGAAGTATCCAGCACACCTCGAGGGGTTACATGGGGAGGTCAAGATAGGGTGCAGAGAGTGACAGGACCTGGGGCACATGCTTTTATTACAGTCCGTGGGTGGAGTGCTTTGGGGTTCCCAGGCTAGGGACATTTTGGTCAATTTAAACCAAAAGAGCGGGGGTTTTGGTAAGCCCCACGAGGGTCTTCTCTAAGGGGGCCATACAGCATACCGGCACTGGGAGGCAGAGGAGACTGCAGATCACAGGGGCTGTTAGGGAAGTCATATCAGGAACTTACATTTGCTTGTGATTTTACGGGTTGCTATCTAGGGCATGTGCTTACAGGAGAGGGCTAGACCCTGCAAACAAAATGGACGCTGAGGCAGCAACACCACAGAGTAGCTCAGGTAAACTCTCAATACCCAAAGTTATACAGGTATTAAGTGGCAAAGCAGGGCTTCAAACTCAGGCAGTCTGAATCCATCCACTATCTTCCTCCTCACTATGCTTTATTACCTTCCACTGCTGGAAGAATAAAAATCATCAAGACATCTCCCAACTGTTGTAATTTCAACCTGCCCCTCAATGCCTGTAATGTTTGTAAATTTCTCATTTTTAACACATTCAAGGCACTTGAGAGGTATGACTACTTACACAGCAATAATTAGAACTTTTCCTTCTTAAACTATTTTTCCGCTCCAATACTCACTTTCATTAGAGGAAAATTGATCTCACCCTTCCCTCATTCTTCAAGGTCAAGATTGAGACCATTTAACAAGACCTTTCTCAAGGTAGCCCCATTTGCAGTTACGCACATTGCTTTTCCTACGTTCATCCAATCCTGTCGTGGGGGAAGGTTTTCTCTTCTCCAGTTTAAACCCTTAATCTCAACCCTTCCCAACTCCCTACAAAGAATTTCCACTTACACATCCTGTTATCATCTCAAACCAATCTGTTCATTCATTCAACACACAATGGTTGAGCTCTTACTAAGTGCTAGGCACTGCGAATTCTGTGATGAGTAAAATCGGGCTCCTCCTTTCCACGAACTCAGTCTAGTGGGGAATAAAAACTTGCTCACAAATGATAACACAACGTAAATAGGTCTGGGACCCTTGGCCATGTCTTCTGCCAGACCAGAGGTGAAAGGGGGTGGAGGGGTCACAGCACCGTATGAAGGAGCCCAAGGATGAGTGAGAATTAAGGGAGAAAAAGGGCAAATAAGGAGCTGTCGTGGACTGAAGCAAAAGATGGAAATGGGCGCAAAGAAGGTAGAAAATGCTTAATTGGAACCGTTCAGAAGCGGGATGAGAGATGAAGCGAACTCTGAAGGCAAGTGGGCTCCTCAGAGCGAAGGTGCGGCCGCATCACTCACCTCCTCCCGGTCCAGGAGGCTGGGTCCCGGCTCGTCGCTCCCGCAGCGGCGCGAGTGGCGGCAGCGCTCAGCGGACGAGGACGCAGAAGCGGAAGGGGAGCACCGAGGTGCCGAGGGCAGCTCTCGCGAACGACACCGCAAGCCAGGGCCGCAGAGCTGGTTTCGGGAGCCTCGGCTGAGGCCACCCAGCTGATGGCTGAGGCCATTCCGGTCCCCGGGCCGAGAGCAAGAGTGCGAACGAGAGCGGCCGCCCCGCGGGCTCGGGGCTCTTCGACGAACTGCGATGCTTCCCACTCCGGGCCGCGCGAGCGAGACACTCGAGCCATTGTTGCCGCGAAAGAGGTAACACTCTCAAGAGCCCGGGAAGATCTCGGTCTCTTCGGCTCCCAGAACGCGCCGCTGCGCTACCCTCCCCCGCCCAACCAACGCTGAGGAAACCATTCCGGGTACGCCAGCAAAATCCTTCCCCAGGCTTACGTGGCCTCCCGCCGACGTGAAAGGGGTGTGTGCATCCGTGTAAATAAACCGCCGCTGCAATCGGTTCCTCTCATCCTTCCGGTTCCTCAGGAGGCGCGCTAGGTCCAAGTTGGATCGGAGACCGTGTTTTTCTCAGCCTCGTACTTGAAATGACCGAAAGGAAGGATGACAGACCACAAGATACATTTCACTGAGTGGCCGTATCACCAACACAGTCAATTCTGCTTGTGTTCCAGGTGCCTTCTGTGCGTGTGTGTTACATATTCTATACTATTGGATGCTTTTACTGTTTCTCGTGTGTGTGTATGTATGTACATACGTACATATACATAATATCAATATATGCACAGATGTGGGCGTCTATGTACATGTAGAATATATAGGAATGGCTCAAATCGAAATACATATTTTTTTCTGAGTCTATCCTGATTTCAAATAAAAATCTAAGTGGGACGAGAAGAAAAAGCACCAAGTATTCAAAGTATTTCCTATGCAGCTGACAGTGTTTTTATTTTAGTGTTGTCAGATTTAGCAAAAAGAAAAAAAATACAGTAGGTTCGCTTACATTTGAATTTCAGCTAAACAATGAATAATGTTTTAGTATAAGTATGTCCCATACAATAATAATGCACTATTAACTATTTTCTACTAAAGATGAGGAGATAGCCAATATTATACCTCCTCCCTCCTCTCCCACCACCTCTAAAATTTATTCCTTATATTCTAAGGCTTTTCACTTGTTGTTAGAGAAAATGGATTGGGAAGCAGCCCCTGATATCTGGAAGCTGACTAGCGCTCAGGCCATGTTCTTCTGTTGGACGTAAACTCACAGAACACCAATCTAAGACAAGGTCACTAGATGACTGACAACGTGAGACGAAATAAGACCACTTCATAATTTTGTCTAAGCACAGACAAAAAAAAAGTCACTGTGCCACCCAGAAAACACCAAACACCCCCTCTCTTGGCCAAAATGGGTGACTGCTACTTTATCAATTACAGCTTTATCTTTGCCCTAGTCTGCCCTCCCTATGTATGAGGTTATTGAGATGCCCAATCATACAATTGCCCCTGCTTTCTGACAGCATCTGATTTAGAGCGAACTGCCACTTCCTTAGACCCTCCCGTAAATCACTCAAATACTATAGTAGGTTCTTTCTAACATTCTCTTACTGAAACACCCCATGGTTCCCTATGGTGTTCATTCTCCCTGCCTGCAAAGAATAATAAACCCAACTTGTCAGCTATGAGTAAGTTCCTGATGGTCTTTGGTTGAAGGGCATTGACATGTTCCACTGCCTAGAGTGCTCTTCCCCAGATATTTGCATGGCTCTTTCCCTTAGTTCATTCCGTTCTTTGCTCATCCATCATCTTTTCAGAGAGGTCGTCCCTGACCACACTATTTACAATAGCACCCTCATTATTCTCTCCCCCTTTATGCTATTTATTTTTCTTCATAGCACTCATTACTATCTGATATTATGTTATATATTTAGATAATATGTTTACTGTATGTCTCTCCCATTAGAATCTAAGTTTCATGAAGACTGCGACTTCATCTTGATGATGATTGTATCCACAGTGTGTAGAGCATTGCCTGGCACGGAGTAGGTACTAAGTGATATGTATTTAATGAACAAATGAATGAATGGATTTTTATTGTGTCAGGGTTTATAATAGTTTCATTCTATCACATATTCATAACCTTGTTGTTTGGTCTTAGTCCTCCATTTACATAGACTGGCACACTGCAAAATGTCCATTCTTAATTCTTCATTTTGACTCATTTCTTATCAGATTTGATTTCATATTGCCAAGTAATTTTTCACAAAGGACACATTTGTAGTATATTCTCTCAACTTTTTTCATATTCGAAATAAGCTACCTGTTGCTTTTGGGGGGTAGATTGTATTATTGTCGGCAATATCCACTTCCTTTTTCTCAGTAGGAGGGTTATATATCCCTATCCAATTGACTTTAGAAGAAAAGGAGAATCAACTGTATCAAACAAGTCACTTAAAGAGAGAATTATTGGGATAAAGCAGAAAAGGGGAGAGTGATGAAAAAGCAAACATATATTTAGAACTTACTGGGTTCCAGACACTCATTCCTTCAATATTAAGTAACCATATCTGTCTATCATCTACCATCAAGGCAGGCTTCACAAACATGTTAGTGTTTGAGTTGTGTCTTTCTTGAAGACCAGGCACTTGCCAAACAACAGGAGAGGCACAGTGTGAATACAAAAGGAATGGTTATTACAGGTTTAGGGTTCCAGGCACAGACATGAAAGCAGTAAACACCATGTCATATTTTGGAAACTGTACACAGTTTGACACTATCGGTAGTTAACTCATTTAATCCTCAAAACAACTCTATGGGAAGGTATTATTATCTCTATTTTACATATGAAGAATCAGGCTCAGGGTCACACAGCTAAGTGGGAGTACGAGAATCCCAACCCACTCACATCTGCCCAAGTCTTTGTTATTTCCACTATACCTTACTGTGGTTTCTTTTTATACTTGTGTAGTGACCTTACTAAATCTGTGTAGCTAAGCATAACTCAGTGGAAGGGCTCTAGGACTGAATGAATGCCGTTTTTTATCTTTTTAAAAATTTATTTATTTATTTATTTATTTATTTATTTATTTATTTATTTATGGCTGCATTGGGTCTTCGTTGCTGCACGTGGGCTTTCTCTAGTTGCGGCGAGCCGGGGCTACTCTTCATTGCGGTGCGCGGACTTCTCATTGCGGTGGCTTCTCTTGTTGTATAGCATGGGCTCTAGGCGCGTGGGCTTCAGTAGTTGTGGCACGCGTGCTCAGCAGTTGTGGCTCGCGGGCTCTGGAGCGCAGGCTCAGTAGTTGTGGTGCACAGGCTTAGTTGCTCCGTGGCACGTGGGATCTTCCTGGACCTGGGCTCGAACCCGTGTCACCTACATTGGCAGGCAGATTCTTAACCGCTGCGCCACCAGGGAAGTCCTGGTTTTTTATCTTTTATTGTCATCAATTAATATATATTAAGCATCCACAAGATTCTTGACATTTTAACACAGGAGAGGACAGTTGCTGGCCTCATGGAATTCATAATCAAGTTCAAAAAAGGCAAAGGCAAGCAAACTGACACATGGTTATAAAACCTGATTCCATTATCAGCCAATCAAAAATCTTTTTAGAATGTGAAACAATTGATACCTCCAAATCCATTTGATAAAGGTTCTTGTCTTTAAAAGCTACTATGTTGTTTGAAGTAGGGTTAAGCCTTCAGATAAAAAGAAAGTGAAAGGTGAAATAACTTGTTGAGAAACAGAAAATTAATGAAACTTTCCAAAGACCTTGTCCCAAAAGCAGCTGTTAAGGCCACTCAGATTTCTTGGTCTGCTCTGCTTTTCCTACCAAAAAATTCCTTTTCTGATCATTGGATCCCCTTTAATTATAGGTAACTTTTTTCTTTTTAAATTTTTTTTAATTTGAAGTATAGTTGATTTACAATATTGTGTTAGTTTCAAGTGTACAACAAAGTGATTCAGTTATATATATATATATATATATTAATTTTTTCAGATTATTTTCCATTATAGGTTATTATGAGATATTGAGTATTGTTCCCTGTGTTATACAGAAAATCCTTGTTGCTTATCTACTTTATACATGGTAGTGTGCATCTATTAATCCCATACTCCCAGTTTGTCCCTCCCCCTCTCCCTCTACCCTTTGGTAACCATGAGTTTGTTTTCTATGTCTGTGAGTCTGTTTCTGTTTTGTATATAGATTCATCTGTATTATTTTTAGATTCCATATATAAGTGATATCATATAGTATTTGTCTTTGATTTATTTCACTAAGCATAATACTCTCTAGGTCCATCCATGTTGCTGCAAATGGCAATATTTCCTTCTTTTTTATGGTTGAATAATAATATTCCATTGTATATATATGTACCACATCTCTAAGCCAATCATCTGTTGATGGGCATTTGGATTGTTTCCATGTCTTGGCTTTTGTAAATAGTGCTGCTATGAACATTGGGGTGCGTGTATCTTTTTGAATTAGAGTTTTTGTTTTTTTACTGATATATACCCAGAAGTGGAATTGCTGGATCACATAGTAGTTCTATTTTTAGTTTTTTAAGGAACCTCCATACAGTTTTCCATAGTGGCTGCATCAATTTATGTTCTCACCAACAGTGTACAAGGATTCCCTTTTCTCCACACCTTCTCCAGCATTTATTATTTGTAGACTTTTTGATGACAGCCATCCTGAATGGTGTGAGGTGTTATCTCATTGTGGTTTTGATTTGCATTTCTCTAATAATTAGTGGTGTTGAGCATCTTTTTTTGTGCCTATTGGCCATCTGTATGTCTTCTTTGGAAAAATGTCTATTTAGGTGTTCTGCCCATGTTTTTGATTGGGTTGTTTGTTTTTTGGATATTGAGTTGTATGAGTTGTTTTTATATTTTGGATATTAACTCCTTGTCAGTTGCATTGTTTGAAAATATTTTCTCCCATTCTTTTAGTTTTGTTGATGGTTTCCTTTGCTGTGCATAAGCTTTTAAGTTTGATTAGGTCCCATTTATTTTTGCTTTTATTTCTTTTGCCTTGGGAGACTGAGCTAAGAAAATATTGCTACGATTTATGTCAAAGAATGTTTCACCTATGTACCTTTCTAGGAGTTTTATGGTGTCATGTCTTACATTTAGGTTTTTAAACCATTTTGAGTTTGTTTTTGTATATGGTGTGAGGGAGTGTTCTAATTTCACTGATTTACATGTAGCTGTCCAGCTTTCCCAACACCACTTGTTGAAGAGACTGTCCTTTCTCCATTGTATATTCTTGCCTCTTTTGTCATAGATTAATTGACCTTAGGTGCATGGGTTATAGGTAGCTTTTAAATTTTAGCTTAGTTTTTGCTGAGTTAGGGGCTGAGCGACATGGACAGAAGGGAAGAGACAGTTTCCTGCACTTCGAAGTAATAGGCCTTCATCATACCTCAGTTGTGGCTCCACACTTTTAAAGCCCTTTCAGGAAAGGGACAAAGGGAAGGCAATTCTGTTGGGGGCCTTGGTGTTGTTGGTGCTGGTGCAAAAGAAAATGTATTGCATCTTACAATTTACTGAGAGGTAACCAACACACATTTGATATCAAGAGTGGCAGCTACTGCCACTGTGATCTGTATTTCAAAGAAATGTCTCATTTTAGTTTTAGTCAACTAAGCTACTGAAAGATAAATAGATCCTAAACTTTCAAAATGTACTTTGTCTTATTTCCTAATTTTTTTTTTTTTTGCTACTAAATTTTGGGGGAGGATGACTCAGAAAAATGGTCATTAATCTGCTAACTAGTTTTGTTAAATGCTCAGTTACCAGGAAAATACTACCATCTGTCTTCGTTTCTTTTACAACAGCACACTCCTATTTTCCATGAAATGTTTTTATATTAAACAATAAAACTTTCATAATTTTAAGGCATAATCAAAAACTAATAATGCAGTAATTCCCACATAGATTGTTTTCCCACAATACCAAACCTTGGAGAAACGCCTAAGGAATTTCATTTGGATTTCTTATCTCCATGTGAAAATACAGCTGTATTACACTACTTTGATGTTATGCTATGTGGCTTTACTTTATTGAGGAGAATGTAGAATAGATGAGAGATCGATAGATGATGACATCTTTGTCTGATTTTATGTTGAAGAAAATTAGAGATAGTGAGTAGCCTGGTGGACATTCCAACTGAATGGTAAATAAGTGCCAATTCAAGTTTTTGGAAACTGATGCAATATTATCCTATACATATTTTTTAAAAGAAAATGAAGGTAGTGCATGGCTCTAGTTGTTGAAGAAAATGCTGCTATTTTGTTCTTTAGTTGAATATGATCAATAACCAGCCTAAAGGGAAATATTTTGCTCTCCAAACACCCATCCCATTGCTCCATTCATCGTGGTACTCAGTCGGAAGTGTATTACCAGAAGAGTTTTTAAAATTAGCACAACTCATTCATATATTCATTCACTAAACAATTATTGAACACCTACCATGTGTCAGACAGTAAAGCCCTCTGAGGAGGAAATGCTATGTAAATAAGAATAATAAATTAACAATGCAAGTGTTAATATTATTTATCTTTCAAGATGCAGCTCAAATTCAGTTTGCTACTCCTTTCTCTGTGTTCTGTACCTTACAAATATTTTGTCGATGTTTGAGTACCTATCTACTGAGCTCTTTGAAAAGGTAGAGACCTTGGTTTATTCATTTTTGTATTCCACAGAACCTAACATAAGATTTGGTACAGATCAAACAGGTGGTCAGTAAACGATAGTTGAAATGAAGGAATTAACATAGTGTTGCATCATTTAGTATTCAGTTAAGAAGATAGTACTTGTCCAAAAACTGAATTTATTTCTTCAAAGTATATATTATAATGCAGTTGTCATCGTGTTATCCTAGAACTTGGATTATCATAAATCATAATGAGTCGATACATTGTTTGATTATATTTATTCTGATTATATTTCAAGGTGGTTTATCATCTAACAGGCTATTAAATAGAGCAGTTTCAAACTTTCAAAAGAAATGAAACCCGTCTAGTCTCTCAGTTTTTACTCCCTAGAAGCTTACACGGAACGTAGACGAAAGCGACTACCTTCCCTCGCATCCCAACCGTTTGTGACCGCATTACCCCATCTTTCCTTTTTCCCACCCTTTCGCCCTCCGGAAGGGGCCGAGCTCTCCCGGTACTTCCCAGTCTTCCTCCGCCCCCTGCGGAAGGAGCCGAAGGCGGAGTGGGGCGCCGAAGCGGCGCGGCCTAACGCTCGGGCCCCTCCGGAAAGAGCCGAACCGCACTCGGAAGAGGAGGGCGCCTTTGCCTTTGGCGCCTCGCCCCCGCGCGGTGCCCTCTGTCGGCGGCTTGGGGCAGCTGTGGCAGTGGTGGCGGCGGGAGGCGGTAGCCGCGTCGACGTCGACCAAGACTGGAGCGACGTTTAAAGAAGGAGCCGAGTCGCCGCGGAGTCCGGCTTCTGGTTGTTGGAGGACTCCCACCCTTCCGCGCGGCCCGACGACGAGAAGCTGCAGCGCCGGGAAGCAGGTGAGGAGCCGGCCGCGACCCGGGAGGGGGCGAGGGATCGCGCCTGCTTCCTCCGTCCCTGGGCCGCGCCTGCCTTCGCTTTCTCCTCACTTGAACCAGGAAGCGGCGGAGACGGAGGCTCCGCTCCTCCGGCCCTTTCTTTGTGTGGGCCCGGGAGCGAAGGAGGGGACGAACCGGGAGGGCCGCGGCGCGGTCCCCTCCGCCGTCAGGGGCCGAGGGTCTGCCGGCGCCCGGGGTAGGCCCGGAGCGTGGGGAGCCCACCGCGGAGAACCGCTCGGCGTTTTCCTCGCCCCTCTGCCTGCCTTTTTTGCGCTTCTTTTCCCCTCCTAGCCCTTTGATTTAGAGCTTTTCGGCCTGGCCCATCCTCCCCTTCCGTCCCCTTCCCAGGGCATAACAATGCCGCCTGCTTGGCCTCATCCCCTCCCAACACCCCACCCTCCGGTTCGCCACCTTCTACTTTCCCCGGCTCGCCTCGCCTTACTACCCCCGCCCTGACTGTGCTGGCTGGACCTCCATCTGTATTTGCGAGAAGCTGCTTTTCCGCGTGAATGGGGGTTAAAAACCTCGGTTGCAGCCGGCCGGGTGCGAATGGGAAGAGGGGGTGGAAGGAGGAAGATGGGGTTCAGCTGCCGCAGGGAGCCGCGTGTCGGTTGTTTCAGTCTCGTGGGTGGTGTTTCTCTTTCCCACCTTCACCTGCCCTCGGTCAAGGATTTGTCTCACAGGAATGAGGAACGGCTTTTCCACAGTCGGGTCGCAAATCTTGGTTAGGGTGGGTTCAGACCGATTTGTGCTGTTCCTGGGTCCACCTTAACAGGGAAGAGGAGGTAACCTAAACAACAAAATGAAACCAAGTCCCGGTGTCACCTGGACACGTACATTTAAATCATTCCCCCATTGGGAACACCCATGTGCAAACGACAAAAATAGTGGGACCGTATTCAGAAAACCTATCTATCCACTGAAAAGGGACTTGTGTCGAAATCCCCATATTTCGGTAGCCCAGGTTGCTGGCTCGCTGTCCAAAGGTCACCCTTTCTGATGAATGCCTTTATGGTAACCTGGAATTCCTTGGTACCGTTAACAAGCAATGCCTTATAACATGATGTTTTAAATCCTTGATTTCTAGACTTTTCTCCTATTTTTCGTTTTTAAGCTATTATTTTGAAAAATTTAGAAGATATTTGAGACGCCCTGTCTTCCACGTGTATATAACTTAAGAACTGTGACAGTGGTACTACTTTGGTAACTCTAAAGAGAAAGAATATTAGCAATAAAAAGTGTTTCTTTACCAAAAGTACTTACCAACTAATTTTTCCCCCGCTTATCTATTTTATTTTATTTTATTATTTTTCAACATCTTTATTGGAGTATAATTGCTTTACAATGTTTAGTTTCTGCTGTACAGCAAAGTGAATCAGCTATACATATACATATATCACCATATCCCCTCCCTCTTGCGTCTCCCTCCCACCCTCCCTATCGCACCCCTCTAGGTGGTCACAAAGCACCGAGCTGATCTCCCTGTGCTATGCGGCTGCTTCGCACTAGCAATCTATTTTACATTTGGTAGTGTGTATATGTCCATGCCACTCTCTCACTTCATCCCAGCTTAACCTTCCCTCTCCCCGTGTCCTCAAGTCCATTCTCTACGTCTGCGTCTTTATTCCTGTCCTGCCCCTAGGTTCATCAGAACCATTTTTTTTTTAAGATTCCATATATATGTGTTAGCATACGGTATTTATTTTTCTCTTTCTGACTTACTTCACTCTGTATGACAGACTCTGGGTCCATCCACCTCATTACAAATAACTCAATTTGTTTCTTTTTATGGCTGAGTAATATTCCATTGTATATATGTGCCACATCTTCTTAATCCATTCATCTGTCGATGGACACTTAGGTTGCTTCCATGTCCTGGCTATTGTAAATAGAGCTGCAGTGAACATTGTGGTACATGACTCTTTTTGAATTATGGTTTTCTCAGGTCAACTAATTTTTAATTATATATACATGTATTTATTTATCTATTTATTTATTTAAATTCCGTGTCATTGTTATTGGATATATCTTCTGCAAAGTGCCAAAAATTGTTTTGGGGGTGGTACACAGCAATACTATTTATTGACAGTCCCCCTCCCCTTTTTTTCTAGAGTGATGTCTGCTCTGTTCCAGTAAGTTTATATCTTAATTTTCACTAGTTCATTTGGTGTGAAGAAAGTTCTCATATCAATGCTCATAATTCTTTACCAACAAAATTCAATGTTTTGTGTTTTCATGCAAATGAGCTTTAAGAAATGGTAAACTTTTCTTTTCCTTTGTTTTATTTTTTCACAACAGCATCTGTTGACTTCATTTGGCACTCTGTTTAACATTCCGCCTCTGGAGATTGTAAGGGTAGGCAGGTGAGGGGAAGTGGCAAGGGGAAGAAGAAAGAGGAGAGGGTAAGAAAGGTGTTTCATAGTTTATCCAGATGAGGCATCCCAATCAAAGTAAGAATAGAAAAATAATAGAGGTAATAATTGCCAGTGTTTATAAATTCTGATTTAGTCACTGGCTGCAGGGAATAGCTGTTGAATATGTTCTTAAAGATAAGTTAAAATTTAGGAAGACTACATATTTTGGACTCAGTGTTGCACACACCAAGCTTTTCTGACATTCAAAACATTCATTTACAGGTGAAATAACTTTTATGTGTTCATGATGAAGATTTTTCTTAAAGTTTTAAGACAGTTAAAAATTAACTCTTAACTCTTCTTGAGGAGAAAATCCAAAATTGGAACTAAGAAAATTAATTTTAGTCTTTAAAACTAGCCTAGTGGTGATGCATGAATCTAAGATTCAAAGGAAGAGATTAATGTTCAAATCTGTAGATCAATTTAAAACTGGCTTGTCTCTTCTCAGGGGAAAGTCATGAGATTTGACATGTGGTCCAAAAACCAGCCTGTAAGAATAATTTATATAAAAACCAAAAAGTTATATCAAACTTCGGGTAAAACTCCAGTAAACTAGTTAATGATGCTGTAGCTGAAATTCTGAATGATGAAGTGCTTTTGTCCTTCTTTCCTAATCTCCCATCCTCCCCCTCCCTTTCTCTTACAGGCATGGAGAGTAGAAAACTGATTTCTGCTACAGACATTCAATACTCTGGCAGTCTGCTGAACTCCTTGAATGAGCAACGCGGCCATGGACTCTTCTGTGATGTTACCGTTATTGTGGAAGACCGAAAATTCCGAGCCCACAGGAACATCCTTTCAGCTTCTAGTACTTACTTCCATCAGCTCTTCTCAGTTGCTGGGCAAGTTGTTGAACTGAGCTTTATAAGAGCAGAGATCTTTGCAGAAATTCTCAATTATATCTATAGTTCTAAAATTGTTCGTGTTAGATCAGATTTACTTGATGAGTTAATTAAATCAGGGCAGTTATTAGGAGTTAAATTTATAGCAGAGCTTGGTGTCCCATTGTCACAGGTTAAAAGCATCTCAGGTACAGCTCAGGATGGTAATGCAGAAACCTTACCTCCTGGTTCTAGTGACAAGAACCTTGAAATACAAAAATCAAAAGATGAAGCCCAAGAAAATGGGGCCACTATAATGCCAATTATAACAGAGTCTTTTTCCTTATCTGCTGAAGATTATGAGATGAAAAAGATCATTGTTACCGATTCAGATGATGACGACGATGACGTCATTTTCTGCTCTGAGATTCTGCCTGCAAAGGAGACTTTGCCAAGTACCAATACAGTGGCAGAGGTCCAGCCTAACCCAGGCTCTGTTGCTATTTCAGATGTTGCACCTTGTGCGAGCAATAGCTCTCCCCCTTTAACAAATATCACACCTACTCAGAAACTTCCTACTTCTGTGAATCAGGCAACTCTGAACCAAACACAAGGAAGTGAAAAATTATTGGTATCCTCGGCCCCAACACATCTGACTCCCAACATCATTTTATTAAATCAGACATCACTTACTACACCACCAAATGTCAGTTCTTCACTTCCAAATCATATGTCTCCTTCAATCAATGTACTTGTGCAGAATCAGCAGCCACCAAACAATGCTGTTTTAACAGGAAACAAGGCCAATGAAGAGGAGGAGGAGGAAATTATAGATGATGATGATGACACTATTAGCTCCAGTCCAGACTCGGCGGTCAGTAATACATCTTTGGTCCCACAGGCTGAGATCCCCCCAAATACCGCTTTTGATGGATCGTTGATACAGAAGATGCAGATTCCTACACTTCTGCAAGAGCCACTTTCTAATTCTTTAAAAATTTCAGATATAATTACTAGAAACACTAATGATCCAGGTTTAGGATCAAAACATCTAATGGAGGGTCAGAAGATTATTACTTTAGATACAGCTACTGAAATTGAAGGCTTGTCGACGGGTTGCAAGGTTTATGCAAATATTGGTGAAGATACTTATGATATAGTGATCCCTGTCAAAGATGACCCTGACGAAGGGGAGGCCAGACTTGAGAATGAGATACCAAAAACATCTAGCAGTGAGACGGCAAATAAACGTATGAAGGTAAAACATGATGATCACTATGAGTTAATAGTAGATGGAAGGGTCTATTATATCTGTATTGTATGCAAAAGGTCATATGTCTGTCTGACAAGCTTGCGGAGACATTTTAACATTCATTCTTGGGAGAAGAAGTATCCTTGCCGTTACTGTGAGAAGGTATTTCCTCTTGCAGAATATCGCACAAAGCATGAAATTCATCACACAGGGGAGAGAAGGTATCAGTGTTTGGCCTGTGGCAAGTCTTTCATCAACTATCAGTTTATGTCTTCACACATAAAGTCAGTTCATAGTCAAGATCCTTCTGGAGACTCAAAGCTTTATCGTTTACATCCATGCAGGTCTTTACAGATCAGACAATATGCATACCTTTCTGATAAGTCAGGCACCATGCCTGTCATGAAGGATGATGGTATTGGGTATAAGGTTGATGCTGGGAAAGAACCTCCAGTAGGGACCACATCTACTCCTCAGAACAAGCCAATGACCTGGGAAGATATTTTTATTCAGCAGGAAAATGATTCAATTTTTAAACAGAATGTAACAGATGGCAGTACTGAGTTTGAATTTATAATACCAGAATCTTATTGAACTCCTTTGAAATATCAGAAAGTTTTGGTTTGGATTAAGGGTCAGGGCTTTCAGAAGACCTGTAAAACAAAGGTGAAAACAAGTTGATTTGATCTGCCATGTCATCTGAAGGTAGTCTAGTTGGATTATTTGTTGATAAATTTTTAGAAGCAAATTATTCTGAAAGTTTGAATAGAGATTGAGAAGTTTTTCCCCCCCAAGTATCCATTTTTATAGTTAGCTTTCAGCACATTTAAAAGAGGCAAAAAGAAAAAAAAAGCTTGGAGAGATAGTTTCCTGAATAGAATTTGAAGCAGTCTGAATGTTCTTTGAAAATAACTGGAGTTATTAGCATACCCTAGTATATCTTGCAACTTTCCCCTTCCGTGTTAGCACTTTACTGATGATTCTCAATTTTCTTATTATTGAGACTATAAATGTGTCGTGTCTTATATATGGCATAAAAAGTAAACAAGAACTTCTAAAGTTGTCCTGGAAATTTTCAGAATAAATCTCTGCTTGGTTGTGTATTCTGCTAACCCAAATGGATAGCAACCTCCTGCCCCTCATGAAAATGGCCGTGCAGACAAATCTCTCATTTGAACAATGAAGTAGTTTTAGCTAATTAGAATTAAACCTTGCTTTTATTGCCATAGTCTGGAAAAGACCTGTGGCTGGACTACTGTATATATACCTTTGCAGTGTGGTTTCCATGGGCAAAAATACTAAAGGAAAACAAATCTCTGTAGTGCAGACAGGAAGAGGTGAAATGATCTGTCGCATTTGTTTTGAATTCTGCACTCTTATATGATAGCGACAGAGAATGGAAGTAAATGGAGATTTCCTTTTTGCTTGTTATGGTTAAAAATATTCCCATGACATTTTTCAAATTTTGAATCTGAAAGCCACCAAATTAATCTTTATGTATAAATCTTTATAAATGACAAATTTCACAAATGAGACGCCTGTATATTTTGGGCGGGAGGCTACTGGCATATATTTTTAAATGTTCATATTACTTAGAATCTCTAATAGGAAGTTTTTATTTGACATAGTTGAGTCAGTGATCTAGTATTTTCCTTTCAGCAAGACCTTTTAGGTTTTTACTCCTTCTAAAATAAGTTCCATTCCATCTGCAAATTGCTGCAGTATTATAGCATTCAGAAGCTATACGTGAAAGTTAAATAGGCTTGTTGATTCCCATTTATCTTGAGAACAATAAATACCACCTTTCTCCCTTTTTAAATGACACATATTTAAACACTTAGAAAATAAAGTAAAAACTTATTGAAGTGCTAGTACTAAAAGGGAAGCAGGTTGGAACAAATATATAGCCTAGCATTTATAACAGGATTGACTTGTCGAACTTCTGTAAATGAATTTTTGCAAAGGAAAAAAATTAATAGATATTGAAAAAGATTGTTGTGCATAGTTATTAGTCATTTGTAACCTTGCTTAAGTATTTCTTAATTCAACATAGATATTTTCTTTCTCCTTAACCACGTATTTTTGAAAATAGTCTATTTCTTGACTTTGAACTTAAAGCTTTAATCATAATTTCTCATGTATACGTCATTCTTACAGTAATCTAGACTTGAAGATAATGGTTTCAGTGTTTCTTAAGATGGTAGCTGAGGGTATCAGGCATCAGTATTTGCAGTAATATGAGAAGAAAGAAAAATAATATACTCCTTTGCTTTACCAAGGATTAGAATGATGTGCATCTTTCCGTTTTCTGTTCTGTGAGTTGAGACCTTAAGACCATTTTGTAAACTAATCCTTGGAAATTTTTAAATTACCTTACAACTTAAGAGTCTGATCTCTGGAATTGCAATATCTGTTTCCTTTCTTTGTAGGTACTGATAACATTACTCTTTGACTATAGGGTACACTCTGAAATCTTTTCAGTGGAAATTTGTTTGTTTCATTAATGCTGTTTTACCAGTTAGACATAATTCTTCTACAAGTGTGAATGATACTGATATCAGCAGAGCTTCCAGTCCTTTCAGACTAAACTGCTAGGTAAATTAGTTTGTCATAATAAAACTTGGTGGTTTCTACAAGGCCATTATGACAAACCAGGAGTTAATTCTATAATGGAAAACTATCCATTCTTAATTATCTGGATATAATTATTTGCTGCTGCTGTGCTCTATGTAAATTCTGAGGGTGAAATTTCAACTTGGCCTACTGAAGGTATCTTCTAGAGTTTTTTGGGAGGAGGAAAACTGGAAAAATCACTTTAAATTGTATTTTTGCCAGAAGACTTTTACTTGCATGTATGTCAGGGTCTTCTGTTTTTCTACAAGTCTCTATATACAAAGTTCAGAATTCATGCAGAATACTCCTTTGGGATTAAAACCATTCACCCCCAATATTTATGGGGTTGGAAATCTGTGGCAAGAGGCTGTTCAAAGCTTGTCATGGGGTGTTCCTATTTTATACTTAGTTTTCTGGCAATTGAACTTCCTTTTTTTCCTTTCAAGTTGGCTTCAGATTTGCTCCTATGCTAAATTACCTATAAATATTTCTGGATAGGAACTTTGAAATAGCAATTTGTTAAAAGATGACAAAATGAAAGTGCTCAAACAAAGCAAAGTTTTTTTTTTTTTTTTTTTTTTTTTGGCGGTACGCGGGCCTCTCACTGTTGTGGCCTCTCCCGTTGCGGAGCAACAGGCTCCGGACGCGCAGGCTCAGCGGCCATGGCTCACGGGCCCAGCTGCTCCGCGGCATGTGGGATCTTCCCGAACCGGGGCACGAACCCGTGTCCCCTGCATCGGCAGGCGGACTCTCAACCACTGCGCCACCAGGGAAGCCCCTAAGCAAAGATTTTTAAATGTTGTAGCAATCTTGCAAGATTCACTTTAGAATAAATCTTAAATGATTATCATTTTGGTGGTAATGATCCCACACACACAACCGCTATGAGGAATTGATGCTGGGTTTTTCCCATTGTACCAAAAAGATAAAACAAATGGTAAAAATGATGAAGGTATTTTGTATTGTCAAGGCGTGCATATTCTAAAGAATTAAATACTAATTCAGCAGCACTGGCTTTCTCATCTCTGTCAATCATATGAAACCTTGTTCATTTCCATCCAGTACTGTAATGTTCATACTTGTTCACTCTTCTCTGTCATGACTTTAAGTTCTACTTTTCATTAACCGTTACCTGATATTAGTTCGTAGAGCTTCTTATGGCAAAAATAAAATGTTTTAATTCTGATTTTTGAGTGCATTTTTTACAAGATGTTCTTTCAGAAATTACATAGCTTATGTTCTGTTGTTTTTCAGTTTTTGTAGCAGGAGACTGGAACTGTATTTCTGATGACGGCATGACAGAATTTCCCATTAGGTTTTATATGTTGGTTAATCACATGCCCATTGTATCTTGAACCATAATAGTCAAAAGTGAGTCAGCTGCTGTCAGTTGCTTTAGAGTGTTTGTGATACTTCTGTTGATTCCATGAAGACACATGTAAGTTGATAAGGAGGAGGATAGTTTTATTAATTTGAAACATCACAAAAGCAGTCTGGGTTTCCAACATGGCAGTGATACAGATTTTAAGCAACATCCAGTTATACAGGTTCTGGATTAATATTTTAATGTTTCATGCCCAGTTCAATACTTTAAAGCAGAATTAGGAATAAAGCAGTAAATATTACAAAATGCAGTCAAGGTACATTTTGGAAATACAAATTCCTTCATTACAGCAAATGTTTTTGCAAAAGAGTAAAGCAGCAAATATTAACTTTTCTAAGGTAACATGCACTTTTTATAGTTCAATGTGATTAAAAAAAGAAGCTGCTCAAATTAAGTGTTACAAAATCTATACTGTTTCAAGTTACTTTGTAAAGTAAGAAAAATACATAGAAATGAGTCATAGAATCTTGACACTTTAAGAAATGTGATAAATGTAGGATATACTATGTAATGGTGCCTTTAAAAAAATTAAATACCCATACACGTTCACTAAAGCAAAATGTAAAGTGTAAACAGCAGGAAATTTCATTGAGTATTACAAGTTGATATTTGTATAGTAAGTCAATTGGTTATTAGTCCCTTTTTGAAATCCAATAGAATTTTAATATGCTCAGAACTGTAGAAAATAATAGTAACTTTATATAACGCAAAAGGATTATAGTTGTTCAGATTTGAAATCCAGATGAGACATCAGTCGTGATGCCGAAAGTTAAACTGAATGTTTTGCAAACATTTACTGTGAACAATGAGCACACTGGTTGTACCTTGGTAACTCTTGATGGCTGGGTGTCTACAAGGTAGATGGGAGCACCAGCATTTGCCTGCTACCTCTAATCCATGAAGTTGGGAGGTAGCGAAATTGGCTGGAAATTTTTCCTGTATGTGTTCTGTGTTTGCAGAACTGTCTAATTAGGTACCCTCCTGTAGCCCTGTATTTTTATGTTGTACAAGTATAGGATTATCAATCTTCCTTTAAATCAATCGATTCTCAGGTTAACATAAGATCACAATGAAAGTGTTCATTCTGAAATGAAGGCATGGTGCCGAAGTGTTAAATTCATCAGATTGAGGTTTTTAAAGCTATGTATAATTAAAAGAACTGTACAAATACCTACCACAATGTGCCAGATGGATTTTAAATCTACGATAACACTTAAGAATTTGTCAAGTTGGCTACATTTGAGGTATTGCAGACAAAGCGGCATTGTAACACTTTCATAACCTTGAACACTGTCATGATTGGTCTCAACAGAAAAAAGGACCAATAAGAGCAGTGGCATTAAAATACAGATGATTCTTTTGGGGTGGGGTGCAGGATACGTGCGGTTTGCTGGGATTGAAGCACAATATTTGAAGATAAACAGTCACAAAGATTAGTAACAATCATAACACGACCCAAGAACCTAATCTAGCATTTCTGAACTCAATTTTAACCGTAAGATTTGTATCTCCTGCAGCAAATGCAACATGTAGTAGAACCGCTGTCTCCTAAGTTACCCGATGTATAACAGATCCACTTAAAACATCTCACATGTTCTGTGTATTTCAGTGCTTCTTGAACAATCAATCCTGTTCCCCACTACTCAAAGGACTATTGCACTTTTCCCTTTGGGAGGTACCAATCACAAAAGCTGAGCTGAATGATCACAATAGCCATTTTTACAATACAGAGAAGAAAGGAGTAAGAGACATGGGCAGCTTTTTTCAGCATCCAGACACAAGCAAACAAAATCTTAGAACTCTCTGCATTGGAACTACCGTGTAGCCCCATCATCTGGGAAATTTTCCTTAGGGACTGACTTTAGTGGTAGGGAAAGACAGGGCCTATAAGCCAGGCGCTTCAACCAAGGTGCTAGGGTGGCGATCTGCCAACGGCCGGAGGACAACACTCCATTTACACAAAGTGAAGCAGATGGCAACCACACTTCTGCTGCACACAGAGGCGGGGCCATAGGGTAATGCAGGTCCAAACAAGACAAGCTGCTTGCTGGGATGGCTCTCCAGCCTTGCGCTGCCCTTCTTGGAAGTGCTGGGCTCAGTCTAGCCACCCCTGCTCTGCACTGATAACAAATAAGCTTCTTCCCTATCTTTCCTTAGCCTGGCAGGCCATTGCAAAACTTTATGCATAAGAATCACACTTTAAAGTTTGTACCCTACACACTTCCACTAAAGCAGAAATATAAAAGCCACAATAATCTCAATAGCCAGCAGACATTCCTCTTTAGGGGCTGTAAGGGGGTGGCTTTTCAAAAGGCGGATAGTAGGGTGGAGAGTATCGGGGTGGAGCACTCGAGGACCACATGTAGCTGGGCGAAGGAGAGGCAGACTGGGGCTCATCAGAAAGTCCAGAGGGTGGGGAGGATGGAAAGACACTGGAATGCTGTGTAATCAAAATAGAACAACATCAGTTTAGGCAGTGAGGTTGCATTTCTCCAATGTCAGTCATTATTTTAAAATGAATACGGACCCAGTGTGTTTCTGTTTGGAACAACCAAGAGTTCCTAAACCTCGCAGGGTTAATGAGGGGCATGAAACTGAGCTGGTCCCACCTTCTCTCAGTCACTCAGGCTGCAGAGCTCACGCAGAGAGGCCTTGGAATCCTCCCCCACCCCTCCCTTTGGACCCCTCATTCAGTCAGTTACCGAACCCTGTTGCTCCTACTTCTGTGTCGTCTCTGGAATCCATCACTCCCTTTACCACGTTTATAACTCAAGCCTCCAACAACTACCCCCTGAGCCATGGCAACAGCATCCCAACTAGTCTTCAAAAAGGTAGTTTGGGCCTTAAGAATATTTGAGGTTAAGCCATTAATACCTGGGAAAGTCTTTGCTACAAAAATATATCATCACAGAGCCCATCTCACAGACCAAAACAAAACAAAACCAAAAAACTAAAGTCAGAGAGGTTAAATGGCTTTCTTGGATCTGGGGTCTTCTAACTTGAAGTCCAACAATTTCTATTTCATCTTAACTGTGGCCCACCACCCCAAAGTGCAGGGTATGTCGGAGGGCAAAGAGGAACAAAGGCGTGGAGGTAAGAATCACAAAGGTAAGAGTGAGGAGCGATCTACCAGGTTGCAAGGACACTGAGGACTCTTACTTTGTGCTGTCTAACTTTTGTAGTCTTTGGGAAGGGAGCGAGATATGGGTTAAAAAAAAATACCCAGTGAACTGGAGTGTTAGGAGTCATCTGCCACTTCTCTTTCCCTGGCCCATGTATATACCCTTGACCCTAATGATTTTCCTGCTCAAGGAGAGTTGGCCTGTTTTGTTCACTGCTCTCTCCCCCAGAACTCAGAACAGTGCTTGGCAAGTAGGAGGTACTCTAACTTCAGGAGCATAGAAGATGAACTTGGTATGATTTTTTTTTAAATAAAATCTATTTTCAAAGACTACGGTCACATCTTGTGGGTACTGTTGCCTTGCTCCAGTGGTGGAGCATGGCTGAGGCCTGAAGGCTGGAGGGGTCTATAGGGATGGCAAGAGGCAGGAGGCCAGTTTTAGGCTCTCAGGAAGAGGAAACGTAAGCCAACGAACGGGGCTGCAGAACTGCAATTTTCTGCTGTGCCTTAGCTCTAGGAGGAACTGCTATATTAAAAAAAAAAAAGACCCACTTAAATCAAAAAATTTCTCAAGAGTTCAAGTGCTGTCTGGGGAGGTCAATGCCTTTTCTTTGTTCAGCTGGCCGGAGTCTAAGTAGATCACGTCATTTTCAGGCCTAGAGCAATCTAGAGTCAGCCTTGCCATGAGGTATCTGGAGCCCGAGACCAGCTGGCTGATTCTCCTTAGCACCAGTCCTGGCCTCTGCACTCCTTAGAAAGCGTTGTCCTGCTTTCTAGGTCTTGCTTGAGACACTGAAATCTCCATCTCCCACCACATAATGTCAGGACTGAGAAGAGGCCGTAGCGGCCAACATCCCCTCCTTCCCCATCACATCCATCCTTTCGATCTGAGAGAAGGAATGACAGGGTCATAGAAAGCCTTTAAAGACAAAAGAACTTGAGGCAGTGGACTCGAGACAAGCCAGATTCCTTCCAAAAATCTCAAAATTTCTCCTCCCTCCAGGAGGAGATATGCTTTCTAAGACACTGGAATCGTGATTTCCTAGTTTTCCACTCCGCCCTGCACAACTCTCTCCTCTCTCTCCCTCCTCTTCTGTTGCTTTCCTCAACTAAGAACGCTGTCCTCTTAAACCAGAGAGGAGAGCAAAAACCCACCAGGGACAAGATCTCTGTGGCCGGGGATGTGCCACTCTGCCCTTCTAAATCCCGTTCCAGGATAGTGAGAGCCAGGAGGCCAGTTCTCTGTGGCCCAGCCACAGAAGGGAGGGGCAAGTTTCTGAAGGTGGAGCTAAAGGCCGTTCCGTCCTGAGAGGCAGTAAAAGGCTGCCGTGGGTAGCAGCTGCCATGGGTGGCAGTTGTACACTTTGATAATAAGAGGGGGTGGTACAACGGCCTTGGGTTTTCACTTCTCAGTTTCATGTTTGGGAAAGTATTAAGGGGGAAGGGGGTGGGATGCTTCTCACTTCCCTTTGAGGATGCTGGGAGTCTTAGGGATAAACTCAAAGGGCTCCTGGCAGAGCTAGGGAGCTAACTGGCTGCAGTCCACACACACCCTTGGGATTTGTTGCGGGCGGGGTGGGGGGGGTCGCCCACCGTACCAGTGCATAGTTTCCTAGCAACAGGCAGGCACCTTGGGAAAGATCTGGCTTTGTTGCAGCTGGAGAGCTGGCCCGGCGCATTTTGGTTCCTGCCTAAGAGTCGACTTGACTAGGGACAGGCAGCTCAGAAGAACAGAGCTTTGAATCCTTTCGCACCACAAAGCATGAAAAGCATGAAAAGCATCTAAATAGCCTACTGCTGGGCCTGGTCAGCTAGAGCTTCCCGAGCTGCTGCTTAGAGGCTGGGGTGGCCTAGGGCGGTGGAGCTACAGAGGAGGGAGCGGGCTCTCTCTCCCGCCTTAGCCTGCCCCTCCCTGCCCCATGCAGACCCACAGTCCGCAAGACCCTTGTGCGTTTCTGTCACGTGTGCTTCTCTCTTCGGAAGCACTGGGAGGCAGTGACTCCAAAAAGAGCCCCGGAACTGGCCGGGTGATAAAGGGTACCAGCAAAAGATGCTGTGTCCCAAGGGTGAAATCCAGGGTCTCTTGGTTCTTTGCATTCCCCCTCTGCTTCTGACCCAGAAAGCAAAGCCAGGGGAGACGGAGAGAAGAGTAGAGAAAAGGAAGAGGAAGAAAAAGGGAGGGATCAGAAACAAGAGAAAGGAGGAGAGGCAAGGAGAACCTCAGCAGGAGAGGGGAAATAAAAAGTTGAGTGGCGGCAGCAGCGGCGGCCTCCTAAGGCTCTCAGCAACCTACGCCATCTACCGCCTCCCCCCGGACTAGCGCGACTCTCTCATTCAAGGGGCCCGATTTATAATGGGTCCTGTTCAGTGGCTACGACGAAACCTAGAGTACCTTCATGTGATTTAATAAAGAGCATAAACAGAGGTGCTCGCATTTTGCAGAGGCTTTTGTTTTAAGCTAAACTTGGCGATTCACCAAATGGCTAGAGTGAAATAGCGGGTCTGGCCCAGTAGGCCAGACTGGGGAGTATGGCTGGAAGCCTTAAGGGATTTACCCCAAAGCTACACTGGGTTGAATTTCCCAGAAGTAGAAATGGACGCTTTATACCCTACAGGATATGGACTGCTTGGCCATGGGGAAATGAGTGCAAGGGGCAAGAGAAGTGAGCGCTGGGGAGGTGAGCAAGGAGGCACCAGCAGTCTTGACTTCTAAGCTTGGACGCCTTGGAGTCCAACATTTGCAAGAGTCACAACATCCTCAGGGCCGCTGACCAGACCCACGTCCTCGCTCCCGTCTGACCACAAGAAACGTTTCCCAAGCTTCCTGACTGGACAGCTACCCAATAAGAGCATGACTTTGAGGGGTGAAAACAAAACCCTATAAATCTCCTCTTCCTTCTATCAGCCTTGGGATAAAAAGGAAAGAGAAGTCTTCAAAGGCAAAGTGACATAAATAGTCCTATTTGGAAATGACCAGAATGGGGAAGTCATTCAGGAGAAAGTCTAGAAAGGTCAGTTTTCCTGCTATGATTTGGGCCCTTTTACAATCTGAGATGAGACTAAGGGAGCTCTGGCTTTTTATTTTTTGGGTAGGTCTGTGCTTCTGGTGGTTTTATTGTCAGAGATGGTGTGCGTTTTGCTGACTACTTTCTATTTATCTGGGAACATAACAGATGTTCCTTCATCCTCTTGGCTTTCTTGGGGAAAGACTGGTATTTCCTCCTATGAAACAATAAGGGAATGGAACTTGGTGAACAAAAGAAAGCTCCACTCAAATACTAAAGTGAAATACTTTGTAAGTTCTAGAAGGAAACAAATCACTTAAAAACATACACCTTAAAACCCATAAATTTATAAAATCTCCAAAAACGAAATACAAAAGACAGCTTGAACCTACAGAAAGAACCAGGAGAGGTATAAGAAGTGTCCCAGAAGTCCTTGGAGTGGGGAGCAATTTAATAGCATAATAAGAGAAAGTAAAGGGAATTCCCTGGCGGTCCAGTGGTTAGGACTCCGCGCTTTCACTGCCAAGGGTACAGGTTCAATCCCTGGTCAGGGAACTAAGATTCCACAAGCCGCATGGCACAGCCAAATGGAAAAAAGAGAGAGAGAGTAAAGAGACCCTTTCTGAGTCATGATTAGGAAGCCCATAATTTAAACCAGTAGAATGCGTAAATATCCTAAAATTAACTGGGGAAAAGATCAGTGCTATACTCAGACTTATAGCTTCTCCAAAGAATCCCTCAAGCCAGTCTCTGGCATCAGACAGACCTGGATACATATTCTTGTCCTCCACTTACCATCTCTGTGACTGTGGAGAGGTTACTTACTTCCTCCATGACTCAGTCATCTCAACTTAAAAATGGCAATGACAAGAGTTATTTCCCTCAAACGACAAAAATGAGATGATATCTGTAAAGCACTTAGCACAGTGCTTGGTACATAGTAGGTGCTCATTGAATAGGAGCTGTCATTAAAAAGCAGAGGCTTCCACAAATCCCTGAAGTGCCTGCTTTGAGCCCACGGTGTAGGGTTGGGTTAGGTGGCTAGATTTGGATCCCTTCTCTGAGTTAGGTACCCTGTGTCTGGGTTTCCATAGCACTCTGGGTAATAGTCTACTTACTGTTTTGTCCCCACTGCTGTCCCCTAACCAGTCCCCTTCAGGTCCCTAGACTGGTCTCTTAATGCAGGGCCTATGTCTCATTCAATCTCTACATCCATAGCTCCTGGCACAGTTCCTGGCACATGGGAACACAGAGTCAACATTGACTGAACTGAAACCAACGGCCTGGGCCACCACTAGCATTGGTAATCTTGTTTTCATGCCTGGGGTAGTGTTTGAATGAGGAATGATGGACAGAGAGATGGCTCCATCCCCTAAACAGGGGCTTCCTGTCTCAGAGCTTGCAGCAGCCATCACCAAGGAGGTTATTGTTACTACTTCAGGGGTTCGTTATAAAGTGAAAAGTCCTAAAATCAATATAGTCAATATAATTTACTTCGATATAAAAAAATGGAAGCAGCCTCTTGGGAGCCATGCATGGCCCCTCTGTCCCAGGATGAGTTTTTATTATG
The DNA here is from genome assembly GCF_003676395.1 of Aethalodelphis obliquidens. Taxonomy (NCBI): domain Eukaryota; kingdom Metazoa; phylum Chordata; class Mammalia; order Artiodactyla; family Delphinidae; genus Aethalodelphis; species Aethalodelphis obliquidens. The sequence goes on along the minus strand of NW_020838021.1, from coordinate 8,279,013 downwards.
GGTGTCCCCAAAGAATGGTGACCCTCCTGTGCTAGGTTCAACATCCCTGCATTCTTTTAAAGGATTCCTTTGCCTCTGTCACTACTGCAATTACCTATGCCCTTTTAGAACTTATTTGTGTTTTCCGGTCTATATTGCCTATTTGGGGAACAAGTTCCCTGAGTTGTCTACCTGTGAATACAGTAGGCTTTAAAACAAGTTCTAACATCTTTTCCCAAGCTTTAATGGATGCCTCCTTGTGCTGGTGCTATATTTTATGACAGCAAACAAATCCATCTTCACACTATAGATACGTATTCCTATTGCCATATAGAGTCCCAGACCTCCCTGTACAGTATGTAAACCAAACCAAAGTACACTTTATTCAACTAAATAGGGGGTTTTTCAGTTTCAATTATTTTGTTAATCTGAAGTGGAAATTAGGTTGCCCAAGGGCTCTGTTTTTCTCAACTGGCTGGTTAATTGGGACCACCCCCAAACAGTCATGCTTTTATGTCCCCTTGGAGCATTCAGGGCTCTTGGTCAATAGAAGTAAATTCATTATGAGCTTCCCTCCTTTCAAAGGCATTTCCTTGGTCCCCAAATTTTGAATTAACCAGATTTGAGTGTAATCCCATCCTTCTGTGGTCCAGGGTTTAGGGTCACTGTAAATGCCTAAAAGACTGTTTCGTTTGTTTTCCTGAAGTGTCTAGTTCAGTGCTCTGCATACAATGAATTCCTTTTAATTAAGTGCCTTTTGGGTTCTGTTCTTCTGTGCTTAGTCTTAGCTCAAAAGGAAAACGGTAAAGGGCAAATTTGGTAACACTTATTTCTGACCCACGTGATAACAAGGCAAAAGAAGGGGAGGAGGGTGTTATAAAAAATATTTTCTCTGTAGAGTCCCAGTTAGGAAGTCTGGAGAAAAAGAAGGGACTTCTTCCTCATTACAGATTTGATTCAAACCCGTGTGTGGCTCAGAATGCCCTTGTGCTAAGGAGGCAGGCCTCTCCCAGTGGCAGAGAAATGGAAAAGGCCACTGTTGGACAGGGGTCCGTGGTGACATACTCATGAGTACCTCAGTGTAGGTCAAGGCAACTTGGGACACCTGGATCCTATCTCCTCTCCCCTTTTCTTCCCTCATTCTGTTTCTTCTCCTCTTGTGTCTTTCCCACGCTCCCCATCTCTCCCATCATTGCCTGCCTATGCAGTCCTTAAGCTAGTCACTGGTACCCACAGGCTGCTAAAGGCCCTCAGGGATAGAGAGCCTGGCTACGTCATATATATTAGGAAGGGTCCATAATTAGGGAGAGAACGAGACAGCATGAGTGAGAGCAAGGGCAATGGAGAGTTCTTTTTCTCTCAAAACATACCTGAAAGTCATAAGCAGAATAAGGTGGCAGATGAGGAGGGCTATGGTAGTAGGTATTATAGGATGCCACTTGAGGACGAGCGTAGTAAGAAACAGTCGGATGGGCATTTTCAACAGAACAGTTCAGTGCTGGGAGAGCTGGGTTCTGCAGAAAAACATAAATTAGAAACAACATAAACGTTCATCACTAGGAGAATGGTTAAATAAACCATGGTACATTCGTACTACAGAATACTATGGAGCTACTGATAAACAATGATGTGCACCTATATTTAGTGACAGGGAAGTTGTCCAGGATATATTGTTAAATTAAAACAACAAAAACAAGCCACTGGCAAAACTAGGGAGACAATAAAAAGATTAGTGGTTGCCAGGGGTTGGGGTTGGGGAGAGGAATGAATAGGCAGAGCCCAGAGTATTTTTAGGACAGTGAAAATACTGTTCGCCACCACAATGATGGATACATGTCATTATACATTTGTCCAAACCCATAGAATTACAACAGCAAGAGTGAACCCTGGGGCTTCCCTGGTGGCGCAGTGGTTAAGAATCCGCCTGTCAATGCAGGGGACACAGGTTCGAGCCCTGGTCCGGGAAGATGCCACATGCCACGGAGCAACTAAGCCCGTGCGCCACAACTACTGAGCCTGCGCTCTAGAGCCCGCGAGCCACAACTACTGAAGCCCACGCGCCTAGAGCCCGTGTTCCACAACAAGAGAAGCCACCGCAATGAGAAGCCCACGCACCGCAATGAAGAGTAGCCCCCACTCGCCGCAACTAGAGAAAGCCTGTGTGCAGCAACGAAGACCCAGGGCAGCCATAAATAAATAAATAAATAAATTTATTTTTTTAAAAAAGAGTGAACCCTAAGGTAAACTATGAACTTTGGGCGATTCTGATGTGGCGATATAGCTTCATCCTTGGTAACAAATGCACCCCTCTGGTGGGGGCTGTGGGTAATGGGGGAGGCCATGCATGTGTGGGGAAGGGGTACATGGGAAATCTCTCTATCTTCCTCTCAATTTTGCTGTGAACCTAAAACTGCTCTAAAAAATAAAATCTATTAAAAAAGGCACCATGTTACATTAATGTAGCATAATCCCAGTTTATGTAAAAAATAAAGACTCAATTATACACATATGTGTGTTTGTCAATGAAATTAATCTGGAAAGATTCACAACAGACTGTTAACTATGGTTATCTCTGGGGAGGGCAGCAGTACTAGTAAGTAAATGGGGACTCTTCACTTTCAATTATATAGCCAAGGTTTTCACAATTAATATGTATTACTTGTGTCATTCCCCCACAACTTATTATTTTGAAAAATTCAAACCTATAGAAAAGTTGAAATCATTTGTATGATTTTCAAAAACAAAAAAGAAAAAGAAGAAATTGAGACCCCAAATACAAAATGCCAAACGGACAAGGCTATTGCTATTCCTGTGACAGAAATGTGATCGATCACAAAGGGTTTATAAAAGTTGTAAGGATTCTTGCAGATTCCACCCCCACTTTTTGGGAAAACAAAGCAATGCAGAAAGAATTTAATACCATTTTTATAACATGGTGACATGTGTAGCCCTTCAAGGGTTAAAGCTAATCTTATCCAGGATGGGGCTGCAGATTTCAACAAGGCCAAAACACTGCTCAAGGAAGCCACCACCGCTCATTAGTTCCCAAGCAGGACTGTGCGCTGTACCTTATGAGTGCCACGTGGGTCAAGGTGTGGGTAAATGTTCTTTCCATCATCCATGTCATTGACACCCCCTCCATTCATGTGGATAATCGACAGCTGTCTGTAAAATCAACATGTCTTGTTTCTGGTATGTATCGACTTTGCACTAACGGAGAGCAGAAGCTTCCTCTCAAGTGATGAAAATGTGTGGGCAGGCTTTGGCAATGTCACAGGCAACCATGGTGGGATGTTGGCAGAGGAAACTCCCTTATAGCAAGTTTCAACACAGTCTGTTGCTCTCTTCCTTGGAGTGGGTTACTGTTTACATCTCTAGGAGGTTTGAAGAGTTACAAGCCTCAGTCATTATGATGCTGCTCACAGACAACCAGAGAAATGTTTCTCAGCCTCTCTCTTGTGTGGGAGAGAACTTAGATCTTGACCATTCCAAGGGCTGGCTCGCGTTACAGAAGAGTGCTCAGAAATGCCCTTACCTCTCCACAAGGATTCCAAAAAGAAATGTCATCCCTGAGGAAGTCCGAGAAACCATGTTCCGTTGGCCTTGTGTCAGTTAAAAACACACCCTCCAGCTCTTGCAAAACGAAACCAGTTCTTCTATGCAAATAAACTAAGCCTAACCATAGAGAAGCAATCATGCAATGTAAACTCTATCTAGAAAAGGTTTTGAGCGTGCAGCGAGGCTGGGGGTCCAGGATAATCTTTGAAAGGAAGTTGACTATTATAGAGAAAGAAACACAGGCGGAAGATTAAATAAGCACAAGAAAGCCACAGAAGAGAAGTGTAGAGGACGTAGAGAAAATGGACGGGCACCAAGAGAGGTTGAGGGAATGAAGGGGGGTGAAGTCAGGAGTCAGGCAGGGGAGAAGCAAAAGGGATGGCCCCAAATAATGGTCTGGTTATGGTTGTTGTTCTTTTTAATATTTACTTATTTTGGCTGCTCCTGGTCTTAGTTGCGGCATGCAGGATCCTTTGTCGCGGCATACGGGATCTTTACTTGCGGCAAGTGGGCTTCTTAGTTGCAGCATGCATGTGGGATCTAGTTCCCTGACCAGGGATCGAACCCGGGCCCCCTGTATTGGGAGCATGGAGTCTTACCCACTAGACCACCAGGGAAGTCCCATGGTCTGGTTATGTTTTAAATCAGTAATTCTGATTTTCCAATAAAGCTGGGCTCCATCTCTACTTGTGTGTGCATATAGGAGTGTATTTCTGTACCAATAATTCTGGGGCTTAAGTTATGAGAGCCCCTTTTTTGACCAGTAGCATTCTGAGCTCCAGTGAAACAAACAGTTACTAGGTAGCACAGGAAATGGTCAAAGCCGTCTCTCCTGGACAACACTGAGTCTCTTCTGAGACAACAATTGCGGACTTTTGGAGAGAAGGCCGCTTTGACTTCTCCTCACTTTACTCTAAACCAGAGACATCAAGTAGGAGAAAGTGGCAAGATATCATCACCTTTTAAAGATTCACCTCAAATTCTTATATCTGTGGGCAGCAAGCACTTTGGTCATCAAACATTTGTTCAAGACCCTTTTCACCAAGCCCCTCTGGTCAGGGAAAGAAGACGTCTTTTTTCCTTTCAGGTTCCCACAACTCTGGAAACGATGCTCTGAGCTGATCTCTTTGAAGGCTGCCAGCTCACAGCTTCGGGCTCCCGGCCTCCCTCCTCAGGAATGCCCTTCATCAGCCAGCACCCTTGGGCCTCCCTGCAGCCCCCAAGGCATTCTACTCAAGGCGGAGGCAAGCCAAGAGTCACCAAGCACATTTGGACCCAGGCCGAGGATTTTATGTAGGCCTACCTGCTTGATGTTCCAGGATTTTCCACACCATGCCTCATTTTAATAAAGTGATCGAAACAATGGTTCCTCCTTGGTGCTCCCATCTTATAACTCCCGCTTGTTCTCTCCCGTCATGAATCAAATCTCCTGCCCCTGCTCTTTGCCTTATCTTTCGTTTTCCCCACTGGCCCTTGATTGGGTTCCCAGGCCTGGCATTTGATGACGCTCAGGTCTTCCCTCGCTCTCCTCCTTTCCTCCCGGAGAAGCTCCCAACAGGTGGAAACAACTTGCTTTTAATTTTTTTAATGAAAGCAACTAAACAAAGGAGGTAATATCTGTTAAAACACTTGTAAAACCAGAAAGGGTTCCACTCCCAGCTCTGCTATTTAGCCCTGGGCAGGTAACTTGACCTCTGTTGGCCTGTTTCCTCATCTGTTAATGGGGGGAGTAATATTTACTTCAGGAGGTACTAGTGGTGGTGAGAAGCAGAGAAAGAGGAGAGTAAAGGGGCCATTACTGGCACCTCTCAGGACAGCCTGTCAACAAACCCCTATTCCCCTAGAGATCAAGGTCACAGTGAAATTAACAGTGCAGACTGTACACCTGAAACTAATACGCTATTGTAAGTCAACTATACTTCAACAATTAAAAAGAGTTCAGAAATAAACCTAAACATCAATGGTCACCTGAGTTTTGACAAGAGTCCTTGCAGGAGCCCCACAGAGCCTACCAAGTGGCCGCCAGCCACTCCATTTGTACATCAGGGCACTTGGCTGTCCATGTCCGAGAGCTCGAGGGATAATTGAGAGAAGCCTTAACACTCACCCTGATGTCCCATCTCAACTCGCCAGCCCCAACCAGAAGCTTCGTTTCCAGCCAGAGCGGCTCAGATTCTACACAAGGCCTCTGCTTTCACCTGCCCCCTGGGGAAAGTCTCCAAGAACAAAGGGCATTCTTTTCTCCAAAGAAGCTCCAACCCAGAAACAGCTTTTCTGAAGCTTTCTCACCCCAATGCTCCATCAGGCCCGAACTTACAGGACAGCCTTCTCCCTCCAAGGGGCCCCCCTACCTTGAGGCTTCCCCCGAGCTTGGGCTTTCCCGAGTGGGAGGAGGGGCCCGGGAATGAGAAATGCGCATATGAGAGAGGGAGGGGAAAAAAGAGAAGGACAGTCGGGCTGGGCAGGAGCAGGGTCACCAGCGGGAACACTCAATACTTCCAGTTAGCCCGGTTCTACTGGGGACTTGGTGCCCAAAACTGCAGTTTTTTCTCTTCCCTGGTCCTACCGCACCTTTCACTTTCCATTACTCATCCTTTTGACAGTCCAGGGCCAAACTACAAACTGTCTTTCAGCTTCCTGTTCCTCAGTGACCCCCCAAATGGGACAGAAACAGCCAAAGGCCTAGGGGTTATCTGCCTCATTTCTGGGGTCAAAGGAAAACGCTTTTTAGGCACAAAATGATTCCCTAGACGTGGGTGGGACATTTCTTTAAAGCAGCCATACTCAACCATGGCCACAGTTGGAGTCACCTGGGGGGCTTTTAAAAAGTATTGATGCCTGGGCTTCAATTTAGACCAATCAAATTGGCATCTCTGGAGGAGCAGTCCGGGCAGTCTGAATTTTTAGAGCACCTCAGGTGATTCCATTCTAATCTGAAGCCAGGTTGAGAACCATAGCTCTAAAGCTATTATCTCCATTATTAGAGATCAAGGTTTATTAAATAAGCAAATAAATGCTTTGAAATGCTTTAAAAGCAAAAGAAGGAAGGACCCCACTATTATGGAGCACCTACTGGGCGCTGAGTCCTGGGGTGCCTTTTCAGACATACACACAAACATGGAATAGAGTTGAAAGGGAGCACGGGGGACGCAGGGAGACTGAGAGTGAGGTTAAGGTTGAGGACAAGACCTGACCAGCAGTTTAGCCTAGGGCTGGGCCTTCACATGCAGAAAGAGTCCGGAGGCTCTTTCTGGAGAAACTCCAGGAGGAAATTCCTGGGGAGGGGGAGACGAGCAGTACTCTTACCTGTAGCTAAAAACGTCTTTGCTTCCAGCTCTCCCAAAGTCTGTTAATGGAAATACCACCCAAAAAGGTTTCTACTAAAAGTGTGTGTGTGTGTGTGTGTGGAGGGAGTGGGGGGCGGTAATTAAAGGCTATGTTTACATAACTAGCATGAGCCCCACCCGCCCCCAGAATGTGCCTCAAAAACACAGGCAGGGCTTCCCTGGTGGTGCAGTGGTTGAGAGTCCGCCTGCCCATGCAGGCAACACAGGTTCGTGCCCCGGTCCGGGAGGATCCCACATGCCGCGGAGCGGCTGGGCCCGTGAGCCATGGCCGCTGAGCCTGCGCGTCCGGAGCCTGTGCTCCACAACGGGAGAGGCCACAACAGTGAGAGGCCCACGTACCGCAAAAAAAAAACAAAAACAAAACACAAAAAACACAGGCGGGCTTCCCTGGTGGCGCAGTGGTTGAGAGTCCGCCTG